>NW_027475959.1:0-25351 GCF_051020985.1 Nomia melanderi | reverse complement strand
TATATAGTTTTATAGAGTTTTATATTGTTTTATATAGTTTTATATAGTTTTATTAGTTTTATATAGTTTGTATAGTTTTATATAGTTCTACATAGCTTTATATAGCTTTATATAGTTTTATATATTTTTATATATAGTTTATACAGTGTTATATAGTTCTATACGGTTTTATATAGTTTTATTCAGTTTTATATAGTTATATAGTTTTATATAGGTTTATATAGTTTTATATAGCTTTATTAGTTTTATATTGTTTTATATAGTTTTATATAATTTTACATAGTTTTGTTAGTTTTGTATAGTTTTATATTGTTTTATATAGTTTTATATAGTTTTACATAGTTTTATATAGTTTTATTTGTTTTATATAGTTTTATATAGTTTATACAGTTTTATATAGTTTTATATTGTTCATATAGTTTTATACAGTTTCAGACAGTTTTGTATAGTTTTATATAGTTTTATATAGTTTTATTAGTTTTATATAGTTTTATATTGTTTTAAATAGTGTTATATAGTTTTATATAGTTTATATAGTTTTATATAGTTTTATTAGCGTTTTATAGTTTTATATAGTTTTGTATAGTATTATATGGTGTTGTATAGTTTTATATAGTTTTATAACGTTTTACATAGTTTTGTTAGTTTTATAATAGTTTCATATAGTTTTATATAGTACTATATAGTTTTTATATAGTTTTATTAGCTTTATATAGTTTTATATAGTTTTATATAGTTTCATACAGTTCTATAGAGTATTATATAGGTTTATATAGTTTTATTAATTTTAATAGTTTTATATAGTTTCATATCGTTTTGTTAGTTTCATATAGTTTCATATAGTTTTATAAGTTTTATATAGTTTTATATAGTTTTATAATGTTTATATAGTGTTTTATAGATTTATATAGTTTTATATAGTTTTATATAGTTTTATATAGTTTTATACAGTTTTATATAGTTTAATATAGTTTTATATAGTTTTATATAGTTTTATATAGTTTTATATAGTTTTAATAGAAATTTATAGTTATCCATAGTATTATTAGTTTTACATAGTTTTATTAGTTTTACATAGTTTTATATAGTTTTATATAGTTTTATTAGTTTTATATTGTTTTATATAGTTTTATATAGTTTTTATGTAGTTTGTATAGTTTTATACAGTTTCAGACAGTTTTATATAGTTTCATATAGTTTTATACAGTTTCATATGGTTTTATATCGATTTAGTAGTTTTATTAGTTTTATTACAGCTTTATATACTTTTTTTTATATAGTATTATACATCTTTATATAGTTATATATAGTTCTCCATAGTTTTATACAGCTTTATATAGTTTTATATAGTTTTATATAGTTATATACAGTTTTATATAGTTTTCTATAGTTTTATATAATTTTATATAGTTTTATATTGTTTTATATAGTTTTATATAGTTTTATATAGTTTTGTTAGTTTTGTATAGTTTTATATAGCTTTATATAGTTTTATATAGTTTTGTTAGTTTTGTATAGTTTTATATAGTTTTATATAGTTTTGTTAGTTTTGTATTGTTTTATATAGTTTTATATAGTTTTACACAGTTTTATATAGTTTTGTTAGCTTTATATTGTTTTATATAGTTTTATAGAGTTTTATATTGTTTTATATAGTTTTATATAGTTTTATTAGTTTATATAGTTTTGTATAGTTTTATATAGTTCTACATAGCTTTATATAGCTTTATATAGTTTTATATATTTTTATATATAGTTTTATACAGTGTTATATAGTTCTATACGGTTTTATATAGTTTTATTCAGTTTTATATAGTTATATAGTTTTATATAGGTTTATATAGTTTTATATAGCTTTATATAGTTTTATATTGTTTTATATAGTTTTATATAATTTTACATAGTTTTGTTAGTTTTGTATAGTTTTATATTGTTTTATATAGTTTTATATAGTTTTACATAGTTTTATATAGTTTTATTTGTTTTATATAGTTTTATATAGTTTTATACAGTTTTATATAGTTTTATATAGTTCATATAGTTTATACAGTTTCAGACAGTTTTGTATAGTTTTATATAGTTTTATATAGTTTTATTAGTTTTATATAGTTTTATATTGTTTTAAATAGTGTTATATAGTTTTATATAGTTTTATATAGTTTTATATAGTTTTATTAGCGTTTTATAGTTTTATATAGTTTTGTATAGTATTATATAGTGTTGTATAGTTTTATATAGTTTTATAACGTTTTACATAGTTTTGTTAGTTTTATATAGTTTCATATAGTTTTATATAGTACTATATAGTTTTATATAGTTTTATTAGCTTTATATAGTTTTATATAGTTTTATATAGTTTCATACAGTTCTATAGAGTATTATATAGGTTTATATAGTTTTATTAATTTTATATAGTTTTATATAGTTTCATATCGTTTTGTTAGTTTCATATAGTTTCATATAGTTTTATATAGTTTTATATAGTTTTATAATGTTTTATATAGTGTTTTATAGATTTATATAGTTTTATATAGTTTTATATAGTTTTATATAGTTTTATACAGTTTTATATAGTTTAATATAGTTTTATATAGTTTTATATAGTTTTATATAGTTTTATATAGTTTTAATAGAAATTTATAGTTATCCATAGTATTATTAGTTTTACATAGTTTTATTAGTTTTACATAGTTTATATAGTTTTATATATTTTTATATAGTTTTATATAGTTTTATATAGTTTTGTTAGTTTTATATAGTTTTATATAGTTTTTTATAGTTTTATATAGTTCGATAGAGTTTTATATAGGTTTATATAGTTTATATAGTTTTATACAGTTTCAGACAGATTTATATAGTTTTATATAGTTTTATACAGTTTTATATGGTTTTATAAAGATTTAGTAGTTTTATTAGTTTTATTATAGCTTTATATAGTTTTATATAGTATTATACAGTTTTATATAGTTTTATATAGTTCTACATAGTTTTGTATAGCTTCATATAGTTTTATATAGTTTTAAATAGTTTTATATAGTTCTATATAGTTTTATATTGTTTTATATAGTGTTATATAGTTTTATATAGTTACTATATAGTTTTATATAGTTCTGTTCGTTTTATATAGTTTTGTTAGTTTTATATAGTTTTATACAGTTTGATATAGTTTAATATAGATTTATCTTGTTTTATATAGTTTCATATAGTTTTACATAGTTTTATATAGTATTATATTGTTTTACATAGTTTTATTGCTTTATATAGTTTTATTAGCTTATATAGTTTTATATAGTTTTATAACGTTTTACATAGTTTTGTTAGTTTTATATAGTTTCATATAGTTTTATATAGTACTATATAGTTTTATATAGTTTTATTAGCTTTATATAGATTTATATAGTTTTATATAGTTTCATACAGTTCTATAGAGTATTATATAGTTTTATATAGTTTTATATAGTTTTATATAGTTTTATTAGCGTTTATAGTTTTATATAGTTTTGTATAGTATTATATAGTGCTGTATAGTTTTATATAGTTTTATAACGTTTTATATAGTTTTGTTAGTTTTCTATAGTTTCATATAGTTTTATATAGTTATATATAGTTTTATATAGTTTTATTAGTTTTATATAGTTTTATATAGTTTTATATAGTTTTATATAGTACTGTATAGTTTTATATACTTTTGGTAGTTTTATATAGTTTTATATAGTTTTATATAGTTTTATAGTTTTTATATAGATTTATATAGTTTTATTAGTTTTATATAGTTTTATAAAGTTTTATATGGTTTTATATAGGTTTATTAGTTTTATTAGCTTTATTATAGCTTTATATAGTTTCATACAGTTTTATATAGTACTATATAGTTTTATAAAGTTTTATTAGTTTTATATAGTTTTATATAGAGTTATATAGTTTTATATAGTACTATATAGTTTTTATATAGTTTTATTCATTTTATATAGTTTTATATAGTTTTATATGGTTCTATATAATTCCATATAGTTTTATATAGTATTATATAGTGTTATATAGTCTTATATAGTTTTATATAGTTTCATATAGTTTTATATAGTTTTATATAGTTTATATAGTTTTATATAGTTTTAAATAGTTTTATATAGTTTTATTAGTTTTATGTAGATTTATATAGTTTTATATAGTTTTTGTTTAGTTTTTATATAGTTTTGTTTAGTTTTATATACTTTTATATTGTTTTATATAGTTTTGTTAGTTTTATAGAGTTTTATAGAGTTTTATATGGTTTCATATAGTTTTATATAGTTTTGTTAGTTTATATAATTTTATACAGTTTTATAGAGTTTCATATAGATTTATATAGTTTTATTAGTTTTATATAGTTTCAGAGAGTTTTATATAGTTTTATATAGTTTTATACAGTTTTATATGGTTTTATATAAATTTATTAGTTTTATTAGCTTTATTATAGCTTATATAGTTTTATATAGTTTTATATAGTTTTATACTGTTTTATATAGTTTTATATAGTACTATATAGTTTTATATTGTCTTATATAGTTCTATGGAGTTTTATATAGGTTTATATAGTTTTGTTAGTTTTAAATAGTTTTACATAGTTTTATATAGTTTTATATAGATTTATATTGTTTTATATAGTGTTATATAGTTTTATTAGATTTATATAGTGTTATATAGTTTTATATAGTTTTATATAGTTTTATATAGTTTTATATAGTTTCATATAGTTTTATATAGTTTTATATACTTTTATATAGTCTTATATAGTTTTATACAGTTTTATATGGTTTTAGATAGATTTATTAGTTTTATTAGTTTTATTATAGCTTTATATAGTTTTATATAGTATTATACAGTTTTATTTAGTTTTATATTGTTCTACATAGTTTTATATAGCTTTATATAGTTTTATATAGTTTTATATAGTTTTATATAGTTTTATACAGTTCTATAGAATATTATATAGGTTTATATAGTTTTGTTAGTTTTATATAGTTTTATATAGTTTCATATAGTTTTGTTAGTTTCATATAGTTTCATATAGTTTTATATAGTTTTATATAGTTTTATAAAGTTTTATATGGTGTTATATAGTTTTACATAGTACTATATAGTTTTATATAGTTTTATTCATTTTATATAGTTTTATATAGTTTTATATCGTTCTATATAGTTCTATATAGTTTTATATAGTATTATATAGTTTTACATAGTTTTATTAGCTTTATATAGTTTTATATAGTTTTACATAGTTTTATATAGTTTTGTTAGTTTTATATAGTTTTAAATAGTTTTATATAGTTTTATAAAGTTTTATATAGTCTTATATAGTTTTATATAGTTTTACATAGTTTTATATAGTTTTGTTAGTTTTATATAGTTTTATACAGTTTTATATAGTTTTATATAGTTTTATATAGTTTCATATCGTTTTATGTAGTTTTATATAGTGTATATAGTTTTGTACAGTTACAGACAGTTTTATATAGTTTTATATAGTTTTATATAGTTTTATATAGTTTTATATAGTTTTGTATAGTATTATATAGTGTTGTATAGTTTTTTATAGTTTTATATAGTTTTATATAGTTTTATACAGTTCTATAGAGTATTATATAGGTTTATATAGTTTTGTTAGTTTTATATAGTTTTATATAGTTTCATATAGTTTTGTTAGTTTCATATAGTTTCATATAGTTTTATATAGTTTTATATAGTTTTATAAAGTTTTATATAGTGTTATATAGTTTTATATAGTTTTATATAGTTTTATATGGTTTTATACCGTTTTGTATAGCTTTATATAGTTTTATATAGTTTTAAATAGTTTTATATAGTTCTATATAGTTTTATATTGTTTTATATAGTGTTATATAGTTTTATATTTTTTTATATAGTGTTATATAGTTTTATATAGCACTATATAGTTTTATATAGTTTTGTTAGCTTTATATTGTTTTATATAGTTTTATAGAGTTTTATATTGTTTTATATAGTTTTATATAGTTTTATTAGTTTTATATAGTTTTGTATAGTTTTATATAGTTCTACATAGCTTTATATAGCTTTATATAGTTTTATATAGTTTTAAATAGTTTTATATAGTTCTATATAGTTTTATATTGTTTTATATAGTGTTATATAGTTTTATATTGTTTTATATAGTGTTATATAGTTTTATATAGCACTATATAGTTTTATATAGTTTTGTTAGCTTTATATTGTTTTATATAGTTTTATAGAGTTTTATATTGTTTTATATAGTTTTATATAGTTTTATTAGTTTTATATAGTTTTGTATAGTTTTATATAGTTCTACATAGCTTTATATAGCTTTATATAGTTTTATATATTTTTATATATAGTTTTATACAGTGTTATATAGTTCTATACGGTTTTATATAGTTTTATTCAGTTTTATATAGTTATATAGTTTTATATAGGTTTATATAGTTTTATATAGCTTTATATAGTTTTATATTGTTTTATATAGTTTTATATAATTTTACATAGTTTTGTTAGTTTTGTATAGTTTTATATTGTTTTATATAGTTTTATATAGTTTTACATAGTTTTATATAGTTTTATTTGTTTTATATAGTTTTATATAGTTTTGTTAGTTTTGTATAGTTTTATATAGTTTTATATAGATTTATATAGTTTAATATAGTTTTATATAGTTTTATATAGTTTTATATAGTTTTATATAGTTTTGTATAGTATTATATAGTGTTGTATAGTTTTTTATAGTTTTATATAGTTTTATATAGTTTTATACAGTTCTATAGAGTATTATATAGGTTTATATAGTTTTGTTAGTTTTATATAGTTTTATATAGTTTCATATAGTTTTGTTAGTTTCATATAGTTTCATATAGTTTTATATAGTTTTATATAGTTTTATAAAGTTTTATATAGTGTTATATAGTTTTATATAGTTTTATATAGTTTTATATGGTTTTATACCGTTTTGTATAGCTTTATATAGTTTTATATAGTTTTAAATAGTTTTATATAGAGTTCTATATAGTTTTATATTGTTTTATATAGTGTTATATAGTTTTATATTGTTTTATATAGTGTTATATAGTTTTATATAGCACTATATAGTTTTATATAGTTTTGTTAGCTTTATATTGTTTTATATAGTTTTATAGAGTTTTATATTGTTTTATATAGTTTTATATAGTTTTATTAGTTTTATATAGTTTTGTATAGTTTTATATAGTTCTACATAGCTTTATATAGCTTTATATAGTTTTATATATTTTTATATATAGTTTTATACAGTGTTATATAGTTCTATACGGTTTTATATAGTTTTATTCAGTTTTATATAGTTATATAGTTTTATATAGGTTTATATAGTTTTATATAGCTTTATATAGTTTTATATTGTTTTATATAGTTTTATATAATTTTACATAGTTTTGTTAGTTTTGTATAGTTTTATATTGTTTTATATAGTTTTATATAGTTTTACATAGTTTTATATAGTTTTATTTGTTTTATATAGTTTTATATAGTTTTGTTAGTTTTGTATAGTTTTATATAGTTTTATATAGGTTTATATAGTTTAATATAGTTTTATATAGTTTTATATAGTTTTATATAGTTTTATATAGTTTTGTATAGTATTATATAGTGTTGTATAGTTTTTTATAGTTTTATATAGTTTTATATAGTTTTATACAGTTCTATAGAGTATTATATAGGTTTATATAGTTTTGTTAGTTTTATATAGTTTTATATAGTTTCATATAGTTTTGTTAGTTTCATATAGTTTCATATAGTTTTATATAGTTTTATATAGTTTTATAAAGTTTTATATAGTGTTATATAGTTTTATATAGTTTTATATAGTTTTATATGGTTTTATACCGTTTTGTATAGCTTTATATAGTTTTATATAGTTTTAAATAGTTTTATATAGTTCTATATAGTTTTATATTGTTTTATATAGTGTTATATAGTTTTATATTGTTTTATATAGTGTTATATAGTTTTATATAGCACTATATAGTTTTATATAGTTTTGTTAGCTTTATATTGTTTTATATAGTTTTATAGAGTTTTATAGTGTTTTATATAGTTTTATATAGTTTTATTAGTTTTATATAGTTTTGTATAGTTTTATATAGTTCTACATAGCTTTATATAGCTTTATATAGTTTTATATATTTTTATATATAGTTTTATACAGTGTTATATAGTTCTATACGGTTTTATATAGTTTTATTCAGTTTTATATAGTTATATAGTTTTATATAGGTTTATATAGTTTTATATAGCTTTATATAGTTTTATATTGTTTTATATAGTTTTATATAATTTTACATAGTTTTGTTAGTTTTGTATAGTTTTATATTGTTTTATATAGTTTTATATAGTTTTACATAGTTTTATATAGTTTTATTTGTTTTATATAGTTTTATATAGTTTTATACAGTTTTATATAGTTTTATATAGTTCATATAGTTTTATACAGTTTCAGACAGTTTTGTATAGTTTTATATAGTTTTATATAGTTTTATTAGTTTTATATAGTTTTATATTGTTTTAAATAGTGTTATATAGTTTTATATAGTTTTATATAGTTTTATATAGTTTTATTAGCGTTTTATAGTTTTATATAGTTTTGTATAGTATTATATAGTGTTGTATAGTTTTATATAGTTTTATAACGTTTTACATAGTTTTGTTAGTTTTATATAGTTTCATATAGTTTTATATAGTACTATATAGTTTTATATAGTTTTATTAGCTTTATATAGTTTTATATAGTTTTATATAGTTTCATACAGTTCTATAGAGTATTATATAGGTTTATATAGTTTTATTAATTTTATATAGTTTTATATAGTTTCATATCGTTTTGTTAGTTTCATATAGTTTCATATAGTTTTATATAGTTTTATATAGTTTTATAATGTTTTATATAGTGTTTTATAGATTTATATAGTTTTATATAGTTTTATATAGTTTTATATAGTTTTATACAGTTTTATATAGTTTAATATAGTTTTATATAGTTTTATATAGTTTTATATAGTTTTATATAGTTTTAATAGAAATTTATAGTTATCCATAGTATTATTAGTTTTACATAGTTTTATTAGTTTTACATAGTTTTATATAGTTTTATATATTTTTATATAGTTTTATATAGTTTTATATAGTTTTGTTAGTTTTATATAGTTTTATATAGTTTTTTATAGTTTTATATAGTTCGATAGAGTTTTATATAGGTTTATATAGTTTATATAGTTTTATACAGTTTCAGACAGATTTATATAGTTTTATATAGTTTTATACAGTTTTATATGGTTTTATAAAGATTTAGTAGTTTTATTAGTTTTATTATAGCTTTATATAGTTTTATATAGTATTATACAGTTTTATATAGTTTTATATAGTTCTACATAGTTTTGTATAGCTTCATATAGTTTTATATAGTTTTAAATAGTTTTATATAGTTCTATATAGTTTTATATTGTTTTATATAGTGTTATATAGTTTTATATAGTACTATATAGTTTTATATAGTTCTGTTCGTTTTATATAGTTTTGTTAGTTTTATATAGTTTTATACAGTTTGATATAGTTTATTATAGATTTATCTTGTTTTATATAGTTTTATATAGTTTTACATAGTTTTATATAGTATTATATTGTTTTACATAGTTTTATTAGCTTTATATAGTTTTATATAGTTTTACATAGTTTTACATAGTTTTGTTAGTTTTATATAGTTTTATATAGTTTTATATAGTTTTATATAGTTTTATATAGTTTTATATTGTTTTATATAGTGTTATATAGTATTATATAGCTTTATATAGTTTTATATAGTTTTATATAGTTTTACATAGTTTTATATAGTTTTATTTGTTTTATATAGTTTTATATAGTTTTATACAGTTTTATATAGTTTTATATAGTTTATATTGTTTTATACAGTTTCAGACAGTTTTGTATAGTTTTATATAGTTTTACATAGTTTTATATAGTATTATATTGTTTTACATAGTTTTATTAGCTTTATATAGTTTTATATAGTTTTACATAGTTTTACATAGTTTTGTTAGTTTTATATAGTTTTATATAGTTTTATATAGTTTTATATAGTTTTATATAGTTTTATATAGTTTTATATTGTTTTATATAGTGTTATATAGTATTATATAGCTTTATATAGTTTTATATAGTTTTATATAGTTTTATACAGTTTTATATAGTTTAATATAGTTTTATATAGTTTTATATAGTTTTATATAGTTTTATTAGTTTTATATAGTTTTATATAGTTTTATATAGTTTTACATAGTTTTATATAGTTTTATATAGTTTTATATAGTTTTATATAGTGTATATAGTTTTGTACAGTTACAGACAGTTTTATATAGTTTTATATAGTTTTATATAGTTTTATTAGCGTTTTATAGTTTTCTATAGTTTTGTATAGTATTATATAGTGCTGTATAGTTTTATATAATTTTATAACGTTTTATATAGTTTTGTTAGTTTTCTATAGTTTCATATAGTTTTATATAGTTATATATAGTTTTATATAGTTTTATTAGTTTTATATAGTTTTATATAGTTTTATATAGTTTTATATAGTACTGTATAGTTTTATATACTTTTGGTAGTTTTATATAGTTTTATATAGTTTTATATAGTTTTATATAGTTTTATATAGATTTATATAGTCTTATTAGTTTTATATAGTTTTATAAAGTTTTATATGGTTTTATATAGGTTTATTAGTTTTATTAGCTTTATTATAGCTTTATATAGTTTCATACAGTTTTATATAGTACTATATAGTTTTATAAAGTTTTATTAGTTTTATATAGTTTTATATAGAGTTATATAGTTTTATTAGTTTTATATAGTTTTATATAGAGTTATATAGTTTTATATAGTACTATATAGTTTTATATAGTTTTATTCATTTTATATAGTTTTATATAGTTTTATATGGTTCTATATAATTCCATATAGTTTTATATAGTATTATATAGTGTTATATAGTCTTATATAGTTTTATATAGTTTTATATAGTTTTATATAGTTTTATATAGTTTTATATAGTTTTATATAGTTTTAAATAGTTTTATATAGTTTTATATAGTTTTATGTAGATTTATATAGTTTTATATAGTTTTAAATAGTTTTATATAGTTCTATATAGTTTTATATTGTTTTATATAGTGTTATATAGTTTTATATTGTTTTATATAGTGTTATATAGTTTTATATAGCACTATATAGTTTTATATAGTTTTGTTAGCTTTATATTGTTTTATATAGTTTTATAGAGTTTTATATTGTTTTATATAGTTTTATATAGTTTTATTAGTTTTATATAGTTTTGTATAGTTTTATATAGTTCTACATAGCTTTATATAGCTTTATATAGTTTTATATATTTTTATATATAGTTTTATACAGTGTTATATAGTTCTATACGGTTTTATATAGTTTTATTCAGTTTTATATAGTTATATAGTTTTATATAGGTTTATATAGTTTTATATAGCTTTATATAGTTTTATATTGTTTTATATAGTTTTATATAATTTTACATAGTTTTGTTAGTTTTGTATAGTTTTATATTGTTTTATATAGTTTTATATAGTTTTACATAGTTTTATATAGTTTTATTTGTTTTATATAGTTTTATATAGTTTTATACAGTTTTATATAGTTTTATATAGTTCATATAGTTTTATACAGTTTCAGACAGTTTTGTATAGTTTTATATAGTTTTATATAGTTTTATTAGTTTTATATAGTTTTATATTGTTTTAAATAGTGTTATATAGTTTTATATAGTTTTATATAGTTTTATATAGTTTTATTAGCGTTTTATAGTTTTATATAGTTTTGTATAGTATTATATAGTGTTGTATAGTTTTATATAGTTTTATAACGTTTTACATAGTTTTGTTAGTTTTATATAGTTTCATATAGTTTTATATAGTACTATATAGTTTTATATAGTTTTATTAGCTTTATATAGTTTTATATAGTTTTATATAGTTTCATACAGTTCTATAGAGTATTATATAGGTTTATATAGTTTTATTAATTTTATATAGTTTTATATAGTTTCATATCGTTTTGTTAGTTTCATATAGTTTCATATAGTTTTATATAGTTTTATATAGTTTTATAATGTTTTATATAGTGTTTTATAGATTTATATAGTTTTATATAGTTTTATATAGTTTTATATAGTTTTATACAGTTTTATATAGTTTAATATAGTTTTATATAGTTTTATATAGTTTTATATAGTTTTATATAGTTTTAATAGAAATTTATAGTTATCCATAGTATTATTAGTTTTACATAGTTTTATTAGTTTTACATAGTTTTATATAGTTTTATATATTTTTATATAGTTTTATATAGTTTTATATAGTTTTGTTAGTTTTATATAGTTTTATATAGTTTTTTATAGTTTTATATAGTTCGATAGAGTTTTATATAGGTTTATATAGTTTATATAGTTTTATACAGTTTCAGACAGATTTATATAGTTTTATATAGTTTTATACAGTTTTATATGGTTTTATAAAGATTTAGTAGTTTTATTAGTTTTATTATAGCTTTATATAGTTTTATATAGTATTATACAGTTTTATATAGTTTTATATAGTTCTACATAGTTTTGTATAGCTTCATATAGTTTTATATAGTTTTAAATAGTTTTATATAGTTCTATATAGTTTTATATTGTTTTATATAGTGTTATATAGTTTTATATAGTACTATAAAGTTTTATATAGTTCTGTTCGTTTTATATAGTTTTGTTAGTTTTATATAGTTTTATACAGTTTGATATAGTTTATTATAGATTTATCTTGTTTTATATAGTTTTATATAGTTTTACATAGTTTTATATAGTATTATATTGTTTTACATAGTTTTATTAGCTTTATATAGTTTTATATAGTTTTACATAGTTTTACATAGTTTTGTTAGTTTTATATAGTTTTATATAGTTTTATATAGTTTTATATAGTTTTATATAGTTTTATATTGTTTTATATAGTGTTATATAGTATTATATAGCTTTATATAGTTTTATATAGTTTTATATAGTTTTACATAGTTTTATATAGTTTTATTTGTTTTATATAGTTTTATATAGTTTTATACAGTTTTATATAGTTTTATATAGTTTATATTGTTTTATACAGTTTCAGACAGTTTTGTATAGTTTTATATAGTTTTACATAGTTTTATATAGTATTATATTGTTTTACATAGTTTTATTAGCTTTATATAGTTTTATATAGTTTTACATAGTTTTACATAGTTTTGTTAGTTTTATATAGTTTTATATAGTTTTATATAGTTTTATATAGTTTTATATAGTTTTATATAGTTTTATATAGATTTATATAGTCTTATTAGTTTTATATAGTTTTATAAAGTTTTATATGGTTTTATATAGGTTTATTAGTTTTATTAGCTTTATTATAGCTTTATATAGTTTCATACAGTTTTATATAGTACTATATAGTTTTATAAAGTTTTATTAGTTTTATATAGTTTTATATAGAGTTATATAGTTTTATTAGTTTTATATAGTTTTATATAGAGTTATATAGTTTTATATAGTACTATATAGTTTTATATAGTTTTATTCATTTTATATAGTTTTATATAGTTTTATATGGTTCTATATAATTCCATATAGTTTTATATAGTATTATATAGTGTTATATAGTCTTATATAGTTTTATATAGTTTTATATAGTTTTATATAGTTTTATATAGTTTTATATAGTTTTATATAGTTTTAAATAGTTTTATATAGTTTTATATAGTTTTATGTAGATTTATATAGTTTTATATAGTTTTTGTTTAGTTTTATATAGTTTTTGTTTAGTTTTATATACTTTTATATTGTTTTATATAGTTTTGTTAGTTTTATAGAGTTTTATAGAGTTTTATATGGTTTCATATAGTTTTATATAGTTTTGTTAGTTTTATATAATTTTATACAGTTTTATAGAGTTTCATATAGATTTATATAGTTTTATTAGTTTTATATAGTTTCAGAGAGTTTTATATAGTTTTAATATAGTTTTATACAGTTTTATATGGTTTTATATAGATTTATTAGTTTTATTAGCTTTATTATAGCTTTATATAGTTTTATATAGTTTTATATAGTTTTATACTGTTTTATATAGTTTTATATAGTACTATATAGTTTTATATTGTCTTATATAGTTCTATGGAGTTTTATATAGGTTTATATAGTTTTGTTAGTTTTAAATAGTTTTACATAGTTTTATATAGTTTTATATAGATTTATATTGTTTTATATAGTGTTATATAGTTTTATTAGTTTTATATAGTGTTATATAGTTTTATATAGTTTTATATAGTTTTATATAGTTTTATATAGTTTTATATACTTTTATATAGTTTTATATACTTTTATATAAGTCTTATATAGTTTTATACAGTTTTATATGGTTTTATATAGATTTATTAGTTTTATTAGTTTTATTATAGCTTTATATAGTTTTATATAAGTATTATACAGTTTTATTTAGTTTTATATTGTTCTACATAGTTTTATATAGCTTTATATAGTTTTATATAGTTTTATATAGTTTTATATAGTTTTATACAGTTCTATAGAATATTATATAGGTTTATATAGTTTTGTTAGTCTTATATAGTTTTATATAGTTTCATATAGTTTTGTTAGTTTCATATAGTTTCATATAGTTTTATATAGTTTTATATAGTTTTATAAAGTTTTATATGGTGTTATATAGTTTTATATAGTACTATATAGTTTTATATAGTTTTATTCATTTTATATAGTTTTATATAGTTTTATATGGTTCTATATAGTTCTATATAGTTTTATATAGTATTATATAGTTTTACATAGTTTTATTAGCTTTATATAGTTTTATATAGTTTTACATAGTTTTATATAGTTTTGTTAGTTTTATATAGTTTTAAATAGTTTTATATAGTTTTATAAAGTTTTATATAGTCTTATATAGTTTTATATAGTTTTACATAGTTTTATATAGTTTTGTTAGTTTTATATAGTTTTATACAGTTTTATATAGTTTTATATAGTTTATATAGTTTCATATCGTTTTATGTAGTTTTATATAGTGTATATAGTTTTGTACAGTTACAGACAGTTTTATATAGTTTTATATAGTTTTATATAGTTTTATATAGTTTTATATAGTTTTGTATAGTATTATATAGTGTTGTATAGTTTTTTATAGTTTTATATAGTTTTATATAGTTTTATACAGTTCTATAGAGTATTATATAGGTTTATATAGTTTTGTTAGTTTTATATAAGTTTTATATAGTTTCATATAGTTTTGTTAGTTTCATATAGTTTCATATAGTTTTATATAGTTTTATATAGTTTTATAAAGTTTTATATAGTGTTATATAGTTTTATATAGTTTTATATAGTTTTATATGGTTTTATACCGTTTTGTATAGCTTTATATAGTTTTATATAGTTTTAAATAGTTTTATATAGTTCTATATAGTTTTATATTGTTTTATATAGTGTTATATAGTTTTATATTGTTTTATATAGTGTTATATAGTTTTATATAGCACTATATAGTTTTATATAGTTTTGTTAGTTTTATATAGTTTTATACAGTTTGATATAGTTTAATATAGATTTATATTGTTTTATATAGTTTTATTTAGTTTTATATAGTTTTATATAGTATTATATTGTTTTATATAGTTTTATTAGCGTTTTATAGTTTTATACAGTGTTGTATAGTATTATATAGTGTTGTATAGTTTTATATAGATTTATAACGTTTTACATAGTTTTGTTAGTTTTATATAGTTTCATATAGTTTTATATAGTACTATATAGTTTTATATAGTTTTATATACTTTTATATAGTTTTATATAGTTTTATATAGTTTTATATAGTTTTATATAGATTTATATAGTTTAATATAGTTTTATTAGTTTTATACAGTTTTAAATAGTTTTATATAGTTTTATATAGTTTTATATAGTTTTATACAGTTTATATAGTTTTATATAGTTTTAAATAGTTTTACATAGTTTTATATAGTTTTATATAGTTTTATATAGTTTTGTTAGTTTTATATAGTTTTATATAGTTTTATAGAGTTTTATATAGTTTTAAATAGTTTTATATAGTTTTATATAGTTTTATATTGCTTTATATAGTTTTGTTAGTTTTATATAGTTTTATATAGTTTTATATATTTTTGTTAGTTTTATATAGTTTTATAGAGTTTTATATATTTTTATAGAGTTTTATATTGTTTTATATAGTTTCGTTAGTTTTATATAGTTTTATATAGTTATATATAGTTTTATATATTTCTATAGACTTTTATTAAGGTTTATATAGTTTTATATAGTTTTATATGGTTTTATATAGTTCTCTAGAGTTTTATATAGGTTTATATAGTTTTATATAGTTTTATATAGTTTTTATATAGTTTTATATAGTTTTGTTAGTTTTATATAGATTTATATGGTTCTATATAGTTTTATATAGTTTTATATAGTATTATATAGTTTTCCATAGTTTTATTAGCTTTATATAGTATTATATAGTTTTATATAATTTTATATAGTTTTGTTCGATTTATATAGTTTTCTATAGTTTTCTATAGTTTATATAGTTTTATATAGTTTTATATAGTTTTATATAGTTTTATATGTAGTTTTGTTAGTTTTATATAGTTTTATATCGTTTTATATAGTTTTATATAGTTTTGTTAGTTTTGTATAGTTTTATACAGTTTTATATAGTTTTATATAGTTTTGTTAGTTTTATATTGTTTTATATAGTTTTATATAGTTTTATATAGTTTTGTATAGTTTTATATAGTTTTATATAGTTTTATATAGATTTATATAGTTTTATATAGTTTTATTAGTTTTATATAGTTTTATATAGTTTTGTATAGTTTTATATAGTTTTGTTAGTTTTATATAGTTTTATACAGTTTTATAGCGTTTCATATAGATTTATATAGTTTTATTAGTTTTATATAGTTTCAGACAGTTTTATATAGTTTTTATATAGTTTTATACAGTTTATATTGTTTTATATAGATTTATTAGGCTTATTAGCTTAATTATAGCTTTATATAGTTTTATATAGTATTATACAGTTGTATATAGCTTTATATAGTTCTCCATAGTTTTATATAGCTCTATATAGGTTTATATAGTTTTATATAGTTTTATACAGTTTTAAATAGTTTTATATAGTTTTATATAGCTTTATATAGTTTTATATAGTTTTATATAGTTTTGTTAGTTTTATACAGTTTTATATAGTTTTATATAGTTTTATATAGTTTTATATACTTTTGGTATTTTTATATAGTTTTATATAATTTTATATGGTTTTAAATAGTTTTATATAGTTTTGTAAATTTTATATAGTTTTATATAGATTTATATAGTTTTATATAGATTTATTAGTTTTATATAGTTTTACATTGTTTTATATTGTGGTATATAGTTTTATACAGTACTATATAGTTTTATATAGTTTTATATAGCTTTATCTAGTTTTACATAGTTTTATATAGTTTTATACAGTTTCATATAGTTTTATATAGTTTTATATAGTTTTATATAGTTTTACATAGTTTTATATAGTTTTATATTGTTTTATATAGTTCTATGGAGTTTAATATAGTGTTATATAGTTTATATAGGTTTATACAGTGTCAGACACTTTTATATAGTTTTATATAGTTTTATACAGTTTTATATGGATTTATATAGTTTTATATAGTTTTATATAGGTTTACATAGTTTTGTTAGTTTTATATAGTTTTATATAGTTTTATATAGTTTTATATAGTTTTATATAGTTTTATATAGTTTTATATAGTTTTATATAGTTTTATATAGTTTTATATAGTTTTATATAGTTTTATATAGTTTCATATAGTTTTATATAGTTTTATATAGTGTTATTCAGTTTTATAGAGTTTTATATAGTTTTATATGTAGTTTTGTTAGTTTTATATAGTTTTATATAGTTTTATATAGTTTTATATAGTTTTATATAGTTTTATATAGTTTTATATAGTTTTATATAGTTTTATATAGTTTTGTTAGTTTTATATAGTTTTATATAGTTTATAGAGTTTTGTATAGTTTTATATAGTTTTATATAGTTTTATATAGTTTTGTTAGTTTTGTATAGTTTTATATAGTTTTATTAGTTTTATATAGTTTTATATAGTTTTATACAGTTCTATAGAGTATTATATAGGTTTATATAGTTTTGTTAGTTTTATATAGTTTTATATAGTTTTATTAGTTTTATATAGTTTTATATAGTTTTATACAGTTCTATAGAGTATTATATAGGTTTATATAGTTTTGTTAGTTTTATATAGTTTTATATAGTTTCATATAGTTTTGTTAGTTTCATATAGTTTCATATAGTTTTATATAGTTTTATATAGTTTTATAAAGTTTTATATAGTGTTATATAGTTTAATATAGTTTTATTAGTTTTATACAGTTTTAAATAGTTTTATATAGTTTTATATAGTTTTACATAGTTTTATACAGTTTTATATAGTTTTATATAGTTTTAAATAGGTTTACATAGTTTTATATAGTTTTATATAGTTTTATATAGTTTTGTTAGTTTTATATAGTTTTATATAGTTTTATAGAGTTTTATATAGTTTTAAATAGTTTTATATAGTTTTATATAGTTTTATATAGTTTTATATAGTTTTATATAGTTTTGTTAATTTTGTATAGTTTTATATAGTTTTATATAGTTTTATATAGTTTTGTTAGTTTTGTATAGTTTTATATTGTTGTATATAGATTTGTTAGTTTTGTATAGTTTTATATAGTTTTATATAGTTTTATAGAGTTTTTTATAGTTTTATATAGTACTATATAGTTTTATATAGTTTTATTAATTTTATATAGTTTTGTACAGTTGCAGACAGTTTTATATAGTTTTATATAGTTTTATATAGTTTTATTAGCGTTTTATAGTTTTATATAGTTTTGTATAGTATTATATAGTGTTGTATAGTCTTATATAGTTTTATAACGATTTATATAGTTTTGTTAGTTTTATATAGTTTTCATATAGTTTTATATAGTACTACATAGTTTTATATAGTTTTATTAGTTTTATATAGTTTTATATAGTTTTATATAGTTTTATATAGTACTATATAGTTTTATATACTTTTGGTAGTTTTATATAGTTTTATATAGTTTTATATAGTTTTATATAGTTTTATATAGTTTTATATAGTTTTATATAGTTTTATATAGATTTATATAGGTTTATATAGTTTTATTAGTTTTATATAGTTTTATACAGTTTTATATGGTTTTATATAGATTTATTAGTTTTATTAGCTTTATTATAGCTTTATATAGTTTTATATAGTATTATACAGTTGTATATAGTTTTATATAGTTCTCCATAGTTTTGTATAGCTCTATATAGGTTTATATAGTTTTATATAGTTTTATACAGTTTTAAATAGTTTTATATAATTTTATATACTTTTATATTGTTTTATACTGTTTTATATAGATTTATATAGTTCTCCATAGTTTTGTATAGCTCTATATAGGTTTATATAGTTTTATATAGTTTTATACAGTTTTAAATAGTTTTATATAATTTTATATAGTTTTATATAGTTTTATACTGTTTTATATAGATTTATATAGTACTATATAGTTTCATATTGTTTCATATAGTTCTATGGAGTTTTATACAGGTTTATATAGTTTTGTTAGTTTTAAATAGTTTTACATAGTTTTATATAGTTTTATATAGATTTATATTGTTTTATATAGTTTTATATAGTTTTATTAGTTTTATATAGTATTATATAGTTTTATATAGTTTTACATAGTTTTATATAGTTTTATATAGTTTTATATAGTTTTATATGGTTTTATATAGTTTTATATAGTCTTATATAGTTTTATATAGTTTTATACAGTTTTATATGGTTTTATATAGATTTATTAGTTTTATTAGTTTCATTATAGCTTTATATAGTTTTATATAGTATTATTAGCGTTTTATAGTTTTATATAGTTTT
The DNA here is from genome assembly GCF_051020985.1 of Nomia melanderi. Lineage (NCBI taxonomy): Eukaryota > Metazoa > Arthropoda > Insecta > Hymenoptera > Halictidae > Nomia > Nomia melanderi. The sequence goes on along the minus strand of NW_027475959.1, from coordinate 5,200 downwards.
GTGTAGTATTATATAGTGTTGTATAGTTTTATATAGTTTTATAACGTTTTATATAGTTTTGTTAGTTTTATATATTTTCATATAGTTTTATATAGTGCTACATAGTTTTATATAGTTTTATTAGTTTTATATAGTTTTATATAGTTTTATATAGTTTTATATAGTTTTATATAGTACTATATAGTTTTATATAGTTTTATATAGTTTTATATAGTTTTATATAGATTTATATAGTTTTATATAGTTTTATTAGTTTTATATAGTTTTATATAGTTTTGTATAGTTTTATATAGTTTTATATTGTTTTATATAGTTTTGTTAGTTTTATATAGTTTTATAGAGTTTTATATGGTTTCATATAGTTTTATATAGTTTTGTTAGTTTTATATTGTTTTATACAGTTTTATAGAGTTTCATATAGATTTATATAGTTTTATTAGTTTTATATAGTTTCAGACAGTTTTATATGGTTTTATATAGTTTTATACAGTTTTATATGGTTTTATATAGATTTATTAGTTTTATTAGCTTTATTATAGCTTTATATAATTTTATATAGTATTATACAGTTGTATATAGTTTTATATAGTTCTCCATAGTTTTGTATAGCTCTATATAGGTTTATATAGTTTCATATAGTTTTATACAGTTTTAAATAGTTTTATATAGTTTTATATAGTTTTATATAGTTTTATACTGTTTTATATAGTTTTATATAGTTTTATTAGTTTTATATAGTGTTATATAGTTTTATATAGTTCTACGGAGTTTTATATAGGTTTATATAGTTTTGTTAGTTTTAAATAGTTTTACATAGTTTTATATAGTTTTATATAGTTTTATATAGTTTTATATAGTTTTATGTAGTTTGTATAGTTTTATACAGTTTCAGACAGTTTTATATAGTTTCCTACAGTTTTATACAGTTTCATATGGTTTTATATAGATTTAGTAGTTTTATTAGTTTTATTACAGCTTTATATACTTTTTTTATTTAGTATTATACATCTTTATATAGTTATATATAGTTCTCCATAGTTTTATACAGCTTTATATAGTTTTATATAGTTTTATATAGTTATATACGGTTTTATATAGTTTTCTATAGTTTTATATAGTTTTATACAGTTTTATATGGTTTTATATAGATTTATTGCGTTTATTAGCTTTATTATAGCTTTATATAGTTTTATATAGTTTTGTTAGTTTTATATAGTTTTATACAGTTTTATATAGTTTTATATAGTTTTGTTAGTTTTATATTGTTTTATATAGTTTTATATAGTTTTATATAGTTTTATATAGTTGTATATAGTTTTATATAGATTTATATAGTTTTATATAGTTTTATTAGTTTTATATAGTTTTATATAGTTTTATATAGTTTTAAATAGTTTTGTTAGTTTTATATAGTTTTATACAGTTTTATATAGTTTTATATAGTTTTATATAGTTTTATATACTTTTAGTATTTTTATATAGTTTTATATAATTTTATATGGTTTTATATAGTTTTATATAGATTTATATAGTTTTATATAGTTTTACATTGTTTTATATTGTGTTATATAGTTTTATACAGTACTATATAGTTTTATACAGTTTCATATAGTTTTATATAGTTTTATATAGTTTTATATAGTTTTACATAGTTTTATATAGTTTTACATTGTTTTATATAGTTTTATATAGTTTTATATAGTTTTACATAGTTCTATGGAGTTTTATATAGGTTTATATAGTTTGTTAGTTTTATATAGTTTTATATAGATTTATATTGTTTTATATAGTTTTATATAGTTTTATTAGTTTTATATAGTTTTATATGGTTTTATATAGTTGTATATAGTTTTATATAGTTTTATATAGTTTTATATAGTTTTATATAGTTTTATATAGTTTTATATAGTCTTATATAGTTTTATACAGTTTTATATGGTTTTATATAGATTTATTAGTTTTATTAGCTTTATTATAACTTTATATAGTTTTATATAGTATTATAGAGTTTTATTTAGTTTTATATTGTTCTACATAGTTTTGTATAGCTTTATATAGTTTTATATAGTTTTATATAGTTTTATATAGTTTTATACAGTTCTATAGAATATTATATAGGTTTATATAGTTTTGTTAGTTTTATATAGTATTAAATTGTTTTACATAGTTTTATTAACTTTATATAGTATTATATAGTTTTACATAGTTTTATTAGCATTATATAGTTTTACATAGTTTTGTTCGTTTTATATAGTTTTAAATAGTTTTATATAGTTTTATATAGTTTTATATAGTCTTATATAGTTTTATATAGTTTTACATAGTTTTATATAGTTTTGTTAGTTTCATATAGTTTTATATAGTTTCATATAGTTTTGTTAGTTTCATATAGTTTCATATAGTTTTATTAGTTTTATATAGTTTTATATGGTTTTATATAGTTGTATATATTTTTATATAGTTTTATATAGTTTTATATAGTTTTATATAGTTTTATATAGTTTTATATAGTTTTATATAGTCTTATATAGTTTTATACAGTTTTATATGGTTTTATATAGATTTATTAGTTTTATTAGCTGTATTATAACTTTATATAGTTTTAAATAGTATTATAGAGTTTTATTTAGTTTTATATTGTTCTACATAGTTTTGTATAGCTTTATATAGTTTTATATAGTTTTATATAGTTTTATATAGTTTTATACAGTTCTATAGAATATTATATAGGTTTATATAGTTTTGTTAGTTTTATATAGTATTAAATTGTTTTACATAGTTTTATTAACTTTATATAGTATTATATAGTTTTACATAGTTTTATTAGCTTTATATAGTTTTACATAGTTTTGTTCGTTTTATATAGTTTTAAATAGTTTTATATAGTTTTATATAGTTTTATATAGTCTTATATAGTTTTATATAGTTTTACATAGTTTTATATAGTTTTGTTAGTTTCATATAGTTTTATATAGTTTCATATAGTTTTGTTAGTTTCATATAGTTTCATATAGTTTTATATAGTTTTATATAGTTTTATATAGTTTTATATAGTTTTATACAGTTGTGTATAGCTTTATATAGTTTTATATAATTTTAAATAGTTTTATATAGTTCTATATAGTTTTATATTGTTTTATATAGTGTTATATATTTGTTGTATAGTTATATAGGTGTTGTATAGTTTTATATAGATTTGTAACGTTTTACATAGTTTTGTTAGTTTTATATAGTTTCATATAGTTTTATATAGTACTATATTTTTATATAGTTTTATTAGCTTTATATAGTTTTATAAAGTTTTATATAGTTTTATACAGTTCTATAGAGTATTATATAGGTTTATATAGTTTTTGTTTAGTTTTATATAGTTTTATATTGTTTTATATAGTTTTGTTAGTTTTATATAGTTTTATACAGTTTTATATGGTTTTATATAGATTTATTAGTTTTATTAGCTTTATTATAGCTTTATATAGTTTTATATAGTATTATACAGTTGTATATAGTTTTATATAGTTCTCCATAGTTTTGTATAGCTCTATATAGGTTTATATAGTTTCATATAGTTTTATACAGTTTTAAATAGTTTTATATAGTTTTATATAGTTTTATATAGTTTTATATAGTTTTATACTGTTTTATATAGTTTTATATAGTTTTATTAGTTTTATATAGTGTTATATAGTTTTATATAGTTCTACGGAGTTTTATATAGGTTTATATAGTTTTGTTAGTTTTAAATAGTTTTACATAGTTTTATATAGTTTTATATAGTTTTATATAGTTTTATATAGTTTTATATAGTTTTATATAGTTTTATATAGTTTTATATAGTGTATATAGTTTTGTACAGTTACAGACAGTTTTATATAGTTTTATATAGTTTTGTTAGTTTTATATAGTTTTATACAGTTTTATAGAGTTTCATATAGATTTATATAGTTTTATTAGTTTTATATAGTTTCAGACAGTTTTATATAGTTTTATATAGTTTTTTACAGTTTTATATGGTTTTATATAGATTTATTGCGTTTATTAGCTTTATTATAGCTTTATATAGTTTTATATAGTTTTGTTAGTTTTGTATAGTTTTATACAGTTTTATATAGTTTTATATAGTTTTGTTAGTTTTATATTGTTTTATATAGTTTTATATAGTTTTATATAGTTTTAAATAGTTTTGTTAGTTTTATATAGTTTTATACAGTTTTATATAGTTTTATATAGTTTTATATAGTTTTATATACTTTTAGTATTTTTATATAGTTTTATATAATTTTATATGGTTTTATATAGTTTTATATAGATTTATATAGTTTTATATAGTTTTACATTGTTTTATATTGTGTTATATAGTTTTATACAGTACTATAAAGTTTTATATAGTTTTATATAGCTTTATCTAGTTTTACATAGTTTTATATAGTTTTATACAGTTTCATATAGTTTTATATAGTTTTATATAGTTTTATATAGTTTTACATAGTTTTATATAGTTTTACATTGTTTTATATAGTTTTATAAAGTTTTATATAGTTTTACATAGTTCTATGGAGTTTTATATAGGTTTATATAGTTTTGTTAGTTTTATATAGTTTTATATAGTTTTATATAGTTTTATATAGTTTTAAATGGTTTTATATAGTTTTATATAGTTTTATAAAGTTTTATATAGTTTTGTTAGTTTTGTATAGTTTTATATACTTTTATATAGTTTTATATAGTTTTATAGAGTTTTATACAGGTTTATATAGTACTATATGGTTTTATATAGTTTTATAAGTTTTATATAATTTTGTATAGTTTTATATAGTTTTATATAGTTTTATATAGTTTTGTTAGATTTGTATAGTTTTATATAGTTTTATATAGTTTTATATAGTTTTATATAGTTTTATATAGTTTTGTTAGTTTTATATTGTTTTATATAGGTTTGTTAGTTTTGTATAGTTTTATATAGTTTTATATAGTTTTATATAGTTTTGTTTGTTTTATATAGTATTATATAGTTTTATATAGCTTTATATAGTTTTACATACTTTTATATAGTTTAAATAGTTTTATACAGTTTCAGATAATTTTGTATAGTTTTATATAGTTTTATATAGTTTTATTAGTTTTATATTGTTTTATATAGTTTTATATCATTTTATATAGTTTTATATAGTTTTAATAGAATTTTATAGTTTTACATAGT
>NW_027475958.1:0-25447 GCF_051020985.1 Nomia melanderi | reverse complement strand
TGATATTTTTATATTGTTTTATATAGTTTTATATAGTTTTATATAGTTTTATATAGTTTTATATAGTTTTAAACATTTTTATATAGTTTTATAGAGTTTTATATAGTTTTATATAGTTTTATATAGCTTTATATCGTTTTATATAGATTTATATAATTTTATATACTTTTAAATTGTTTTATGTTGTTTTATAGAGCTTTATATAGTTTTGTATAGTTTTCTAACTTTATATAGTTTTAAATAGTTTTATATAGTTTTATATAGTTTTATATACTTTTATATAGTTTTCTTAGTTTTATATAGTTTTATATATTTATATATAGTTTTATTTACTTTTATATAGTTTTCTTAGTTTTATATACTTTTATATATTTATATATAGTTTTATATAGTTTTGTATAGTTTTCTTTGTTTATATAGGTTTATATAGTTTTATATAGTTTTATAGAGTTTTATATAGTTTTATAGAGTTTTATATAGTTTTATATAGTTTTATTAGTTTTATATAGTTCTATAATGTTTTCTTAGTTTTATATAGTTTTATATAGTTTTATTTAGTTTTATATAGTATTATAGAGTTTTATATAGTTTTATTAGTTTTAAATAGTTTTATGTAGTTTTATACAATTTTATATAGTTTTATATAGTTTTATATAGTTTTATATAGTGTTATATAGTTTTAATTAGTTTTATTAGTTTTAAATCGTTTTATATAGTTTTATACAGATTTATATAGTTTTAGTAGCTTTAAATAGTTTTATGCAGTTTTAGTAGTTTTATATAGTTTTATGTAGTTTTATATAGTTTTATAGAGATTTATATAGTTATATATAGTTTTATATAGTTTTATATATTTTTATATAGTGTTATATAGTATTATATAGTTTTATCAGTTTTAAATAGTTTTATATAGTTTTATATAGATTTATATAGTTTTATATAGTTTTATATAGTTTTATATAGTTTTATATAGTTTTATATAGATTTATATAGCTTTATATCGTTTTACATAGATTTATATAATTTTATATACTTTTAAATTGTTTTATGTTGTTTTATAGAGCTTTATATAGTTTTGTATAGTTTTCTAACTTTATATAGTTTTAAATAGTTTTATATAGTTTTATATAGTTTTATATACTTTTATATAGTTTTCTTAGTTTTATATAGTTTTATATATTTATATATAGTTTTATTTACTTTTATATAGTTTTCTTAGTTTTATATACTTTTATATATTTATATATAGTTTTATATAGTTTTGTATAGTTTTCTTTGTTTTATATAGGTTTATATAGTTTTATATAGTTTTATAGAGTTTTATATAGTTTTATAGAGTTATATATAGTTTTATATAGTTTTATTAGTTTTATATAGTTCTATAATGTTTTCTTAGTTTATATAGTTTTATATAGTTTTATATGGATTTATATAATTTTATGTAGTTTTATATAGTATTATAGAGTTTTATATAGTTTTATATAGTTTTATATAGTTTTATATAGTTCTATAGAGTTTCATATAGTTTTATATAGTTTTATTAGTTTTATATAGTTTTATATAGTTTTATATAGTTTTATATAGTTTTATATAGTTTTATATAGTGTTATATAGTTTTAATTAGTTTTATATAGTTCTATATAGTTTTATACAGTTCTATGTAGTTTTATTAATTTTATTAGTTTTATATAGTTCTATATAGCTTTATACGGTTCTATATAGTTTTATTAATTTTATTAGCTTTATATAGCTTTATACAGTTTAATATAGTTTAATTAGTTCTGTATAGATTTATATAGTTTTATATAGTATTATATAGTTCTATACAGTTTTATTATTTTTATATAGTTTTATATAGTTTTATATAGTTTTATATAGTTTTATATAGTTTTATGTAGTTTTATATAGTTTTATATAGTTTTATATAGTTTTACGTAGTTTTATACAGTTTTATATAGTTTCATAGAGTTTTATATAGTTTTATATAGTTTTATATAGTTTTATATGTTTTATATAGTATTATATAGTTTTATTAGTTTTAAATCGCTTTATATACTTTTATATAGATGTATATAGTTTTATTAGTTTTATATAGTTTTATATAGTTTTATATAGTGTTATATAGTGTTATATAGTTTTATATAGTTTTATTAGGTTTAAATCGTTTTATATAGTTTTATTAGTTTTATATAGTTTTATAGAGTTTTATATAGTTTTATATAGTTATATATAGTTTTATATAGTTTCATATAGTTTTATATAGATTTCTGAGTTTTATATAGTTTTATATACTTATATATAGTTTTATATAGTTTTAATAGTTTTATATTGTTTTATATAGTTTAATATAGTTTTATATAGTTTTATATAGTTTTAAACATTTTTGTATAGTTTTATAGAGTTTTATATAGTTTTGTATAGTTTTCTTAGTTTTATATAGTTTTATATAGTTATATATAGTTTTATATAGTTTTAATAGCTTTATATTGTTTAATATAGTTTTATATAGTTTAATATGTTTTATATAGTTTTATATAGTTTTATATACTTTTATATGGTTTTGTTAGTTTTTTTATAGTTTTATATAGTTTTAAATAGTGTTATATAGTATTATATAGTTTTATCAGTTTTAAATCGTATTATATAGTTTTATATAGATTTATATAGTTTTATATAGTTTTATATAGTTTTATATAGTTTTATATAGTTTTATACAGTTTTGTTAGTTTTTTAGTTTTTATAGTTTTATATAGTTATATATAGTGTTATATAGCATTATATAGTTTTATCAGTTTTAAATCGGTTTATATAGTTTTATATAGATTTATATAGTTTTATTAGTTTTATATAGTTTTATATAGTTTTATATAGTTTTATATAGTGTTATATAGTTTTATATAGTTTTAGTAGTTTAAATCGTTTTATGTAATTTTATATAGATTTATATAGTTTTATTAGTTTTAAATAGTTTTATATAGTTTTATTAGTTTTATATAGTTTTATGTAGTTTTACATAGTTTTATAGAGCTTTATATAGTTTTATATAGTTTTATATACTTTTATAGAGATTTATAAAGCTTTATATAGTTTTGATAGTTTTATATATTTTTATATAGTTTTATATAGTTTTATATAATTTTATATACTTTTCTTAGTTTTATATAGTTTTGATATTTTTATATTGTTTTATATAGTTTTATATAGTTTTATATAGTTTTATATAGTTTTATATAGTTTTAAACATTTTTATATAGTTTTATAGAGTTTTATATAGTTTTATATAGTTTTATATAGCTTTATATCGTTTTATATAGATTTATATAATTTTATATACTTTTAAATTGTTTTATGTTGTTTTATAGAGCTTTATATAGTTTTGTATAGTTTTCTAACTTTATATAGTTTTAAATAGTTTTATATAGTTTTATATAGTTTTATATACTTTTATATAGTTTTCTTAGTTTTATATAGTTTTATATATTTATATATAGTTTTATTTACTTTTATATAGTTTTCTTAGTTTTATATACTTTTATATATTTATATATAGTTTTATATAGTTTTGTATAGTTTTCTTTGTTTTATATAGGTTTATATAGTTTTATATAGTTTTATAGAGTTTTATATAGTTTTATAGAGTTTTATATAGTTTTATATAGTTTTATTAGTTTTATATAGTTCTATAATGTTTTCTTAGTTTTATATAGTTTTATATAGTTTTATTTAGTTTATATAGTATTATAGAGTTTTATATAGTTTTATTAGTTTTAAATAGTTTTATGTAGTTTTATACAATTTTATATAGTTTTATATAGTTTTATATAGTTTTATATAGTGTTATATAGTTTTAATTAGTTTTATTAGTTTTAAATCGTTTTATATAGTTTTATACAGATTTATATAGTTTTAGTAGCTTTAAATAGTTTTATGCAGTTTTAGTAGTTTTATATAGTTTTATGTAGTTTTATATAGTTTTATAGAGATTTATATAGTTATATATAGTTTTATATAGTTTTATATATTTTTATATAGTGTTATATAGTATTATATAGTTTTATCAGTTTTAAATAGTTTTATATAGTTTTATATAGATTTATATAGTTTTATATAGTTTTATATAGTTTTATATAGTTTTATATAGTTTTATATAGATTTATATAGCTTTATATCGTTTTACATAGATTTATATAATTTTATATACTTTTAAATTGTTTTATGTTGTTTTATAGAGCTTTATATAGTTTTGTATAGTTTTCTAACTTTATATAGTTTTAAATAGTTTTATATAGTTTTATATAGTTTTATATACTTTTATATAGTTTTCTTAGTTTTATATAGTTTTATATATTTATATATAGTTTTATTTACTTTTATATAGTTTTCTTAGTTTTATATACTTTTATATATTTATATATAGTTTTATATAGTTTTGTATAGTTTTCTTTGTTTTATATAGGTTTATATAGTTTTATATAGTTTTATAGAGTTTTATATAGTTTTATAGAGTTATATATAGTTTTATATAGTTTTATTAGTTTTATATAGTTCTATAATGTTTTCTTAGTTTTATATAGTTTTATATAGTTTTATATGGATTTATATAATTTTATGTAGTTTTATATAGTATTATAGAGTTTTATATAGTTTTATATAGTTTTATATAGTTTTATATAGTTCTATAGAGTTTCATATAGTTTTATATAGTTTTATTAGTTTTATATAGTTTTATATAGTTTTATATAGTTTTATATAGTTTTATATAGTTTTATATAGTGTTATATAGTTTTAATTAGTTTTATTAGTTTTAAATCGTTTTATATAGTTTTATACAGATTTATATAGTTTTAGTAGCTTTAAATAGTTTTATGTAGTTTTAGTAGTTTTATATAGTTTTATGTAGTTTTATATAGTTTTATAGAGCTTTATATAGTTTTGTATAGTTTTCTAAGTTTTATATAGTTTTATATAGTTTTATAGAGCTTTATATAGTTTTATATAGTTTTATATAGTTTTATAGAGTTTTATATACTTTTATATAGTTTTATATAGTTTTATATGTTTTATATAGTATTATATAGTTTTATTAGTTTTAAATCGCTTTATATAGTTTTATATAGATTTATATAGTTTTATTAGTTTTATATAGTTTTATATAGTTTTATATAGTGTTATATAGTGTTATATAGTTTTATATAGTTTTATTAGGTTTAAATCGTTTTATATAGTTTTATTAGTTTTATCAGTTTTAAATAGTTTTATATAGTTTTATATAGATTTATATAGTTTTATATAGTTTTATATAGTTTTATATAGTTTTATATAGTTTTATATAGTTTTATATAGCTTTATATTGTTTTATATAGATTTATATAATTTTATATACTTTTAATTGTTTTATGTTGTTTTATAGAGCTTTATATAGTTTTGTATAGTTTTCTAACTTTATATAGTTTTAAATAGTTTTATATAGTTTTATATAGTTTTATATACTTTTATATAGTTTTCTTAGTTTTATATAGTTTTATATATTTATATATAGTTTTATTTACTTTTATATAGTTTTCTTAGTTTTATATACTTTTATATATTTATATATAGTTTTATATAGTTTTGTATAGTTTTCTTTGTTTTATATAGGTTTATATAGTTTATATAGTTTTATAGAGTTTTATATAGTTTTATAGAGTTTTATATAGTTTTATATAGTTTTATTAGTTTTATATAGTTCTATAATGTTTTCTTAGTTTTATATAGTTTTATATAGTTTTATTTAGTTTTATATAGTATTATAGAGTTTTATATAGTTTTATTAGTTTTAAATAGTTTTATGTAGTTTTATACAATTTTATATAGTTTTATATAGTTTTATATAGTTTTATATAGTTTTATATAGTGTTATATAGTTTTAATTAGTTTTATTAGTTTTAAATCGTTTTATATAGTTTTATACAGATTTATATAGTTTTAGTAGCTTTAAATAGTTTTATGCAGTTTTAGTAGTTTTATATAGTTTTATGTAGTTTTATATAGTTTTATAGAGATTTATATAGTTATATATAGTTTTATATAGTTTTATATATTTTTATATAGTGTTATATAGTATTATATAGTTTTATCAGTTTTAAATAGTTTTATATAGTTTTATATAGATTTATATAGTTTTATATAGTTTTATATAGTTTTATATAGTTTTATATAGTTTTATATAGTTTTATATAGCTTTATATCGTTTTACATAGATTTATATAATTTTATATACTTTTAAATTGTTTTATGTTGTTTTATAGAGCTTTATATAGTTTTGTATAGTTTTCTAACTTTATATAGTTTTAAATAGTTTTATATAGTTTTATATAGTTTTATATACTTTTATATAGTTTTCTTAGTTTTATATAGTTTTATATATTTATATATAGTTTTATTTACTTTTATATAGTTTTCTTAGTTTTATATACTTTTATATATTTATATATAGTTTTATATAGTTTTGTATAGTTTTCTTTGTTTTATATAGGTTTATATAGTTTTATATAGTTTTATAGAGTTTTATATAGTTTTATTAGTTTTATATAGTTCTATAATGTTTTCTTAGTTTTATATAGTTTTATATAGTTTTATATAGTTTTTATAGAGTTTTATATAGTTTTAAATAGTTTTATAAAGTTTTATATAGTTTTATATAGTTCTATATAGTTGTATAGAGTTTCATATAGTTTTATATAGTTTTATTAGTTTTATATAGTTTTATATAGTTTTGTTAGTTTTATATAGTTTTATATAGTTTTATATAGTTTTATAGAGTTTTATATAGTTTTATATAGTTTTATTAGTTTTATATAGTTTTATATAGTTTTATATAGTTTTATATAGTTTTATATAGTTTTATATAGCTTTATATCGTTTTATATAGATTTATATAATTTTATATACTTTTAAATTGTTTTATGTTGTTTTATAGAGCTTTATATAGTTTTGTATAGTTTTCTAACTTTATATAGTTTTATATAGTTTTATATAGTTGTATATAGTTTTATATGTTTTATATAGTTTTATATAGTTTTATATAGTATTATATAGTTTTATATAGTGTTATATAGTTTTATATAGTTTTATTAGTTTTAAATCGTTTTATATAATTTTATATAGATTTATATAGTTTTATTAGTTTTATTAGTTTTATACAGTTTTATATAGTTTTATTAGCTTTATATAGTTTTATATAGTTCTACATAGTTTTATATAGTTTTATATAGTTTTATACAGTTTTTTACAGTTTTATATAGTTCTGTATAGTTTTATATAGTTTTAATAGTTTTATATAGTTATATACTGTTTTATTACTTTTATATAGTTTTACAAAGTTTTATACAGTCTTATATAGTTTTATACAGTTTGATATAGTTTTATATAGTTTTCTACAGTTTTATTAGTTTGATATAGTTTTATATAGTTTTATATAGTTTTGTATAGATTAATATAGATATATATAGTTTTATTTAGTTTTATATAGTTCTATACAGTTTTATATTGTTTTATATAGATTAATATAGATTTATATTGTTTTATATAGTATCATATACTTTTATACAGTTTTATTAGCTTTATACAGTTTTATATAGTTTTATATAGTTTTATATAGTTTTACACAGGTTTACACAGTTTTATACAGTTTTATATACTTTTATATAGTTTTATTTGTTTTGTATAGTTTTATATAGATTTATTAGTTTGATATAGCCTTATACAGTTTTATATATTTTTATATAGATTCATATAGTTTTATTAGTTTTATATAGTTTTATATAGTTTTATACAGTTTTATATAGGTTCACACTGATTTATACAGTTTTATATAGTTTTTATATAGTTTTATTTGTTTTGTATAGTTTTATATAGATTTATTAGTTTGATATAGCCTTATACAGTTTTATATATTTTTATATAGATTCATATAGTTTTATTAGTTTTATATAGTTTTATATAGTTTTATACAGTTTTATATAGTTTCACACTGATTTATACAGTTTTATATAGTTTTTATATAGTTTTATTCGTTTTATATAGTTCTATATAGTTTTATACAGTTCTATGTAGTTTTATTAATTTTATTAGTTTTATATAGTTCTATATAGCTTTATACGGTTCTATATAGTTTTATTAATTTTATTAGCTTTATATAGTTTTATACAGTTTAATATAGTTTAATTAGTTCTGTATAGATTTATATAGTTTTATATAGTATTATATAGTTCTATACAGTTTTATTATTTTTATATAGTTTTATATAGTTTTATATAGTTTTATATAGTTTTATATAGTTTTATATAGTTTAATTAGTTTCATATAGTTTTATATAGGTTTACATAGTTTTAAATAGTTTTATTAGTTTTATATATTTTTATATAGTTTTATACAGTATTATATAGTCTTATTTAGCTTTATTAGTTTTATATATTTTTTTTAGTTTTATATAGTTTTATTAGTTTTATATAATTTTATATAGTTTTATACAGTTTTATTAATTTTATTAGTTTTATTAGTTTTATATAATTTCATACAGTTTTATGTAGTTTTATATAGATTCATAAAGTATTATTAGTTTTATACAGTTTATATTGTTTTATATGGGGTCAAATTGTTTTATATACTTATATTAGTTTTATATAGTACTATATAGTTCGATATAGTTTTATATAGATTTATATAGTTTTATGTAGTTTTATATAGTTTTATATAGTTATATAGTGTTTGATGTAGTTTCATACAGTTTTATATAGTTTTATATAGTTTCATACAGTGTTATATAGTTTTATACAGTTTTAAATAGTATTACATAGATTCATAAAGTTTTATATAGTTTTATATAGTTTTACATAGTTTTATATAGTTTTATTAGTGTTATATAGCTTTACACAGTTTTATATAGGTTTATATAAATTCATAAAGTTTTATTAGTTTTATTAAGTTTTATTAGTTTTATATAGTTTCGTATAGTTTTATATAGCTTTATATAGATTTATATAGTTTTATATAGTTTTGTATAGTTTTATATAGTTTTGTCAGTTTTATATAGTTTTATATAGTTTTATATAGTTTTATATAGTTTTGTTAGTTTTATATAGTTTTATATAGTTTTATATAGCTTTATATATAGTTTTATATAGTTTTGTTAGTTTTATATAGTTTTATATAGTTTCATATAGTACTATATAGTTTTATATAAAACTAATAAAACTATGTAAAACTATACAAAACTATGTAAAACTATATAAAAATAAATAAAACTATATAAAATTATATAAAACTATATAAAACTTTATGAATTTATATAAACCTATATAAAACTGTATAAAACTATATAATACTGTATGAAACTGTATAAAACTGTATAAAACTAATAAAACTATATGAATCTATATAAAACTATACAAAACTATATGAAACTATATAAAACTAATAAAACTATATAAAACTATATAAAACTATATAAATCTGCATAAAACTATATATAACTATATAAAACTATATCATACTGTATTGAACCATATAAATCTATTCAAAACTATGTAAAACTATATAAAGCTATATAGAACTATACATAACTATGTATAACTAATATAACTATATGAAACTATACAAAACTATATAAAACTACTAAAACTATATAAAACGATATAAAACTATGTAAAACTATGTAAAACTATGAAAAGTATATAAAACTATATAAAACTATATAAAACTATGTAAAACTAATAAAACTATATGAAACTATACAAAACTATATAAAACTACATAAAATTATATAAAACAATAAAAAACTATATAAAACTATATAAAACTATATAAAGCTATATAAAACTATATAAAACTATATAAAACTATATCAAACTGTATAAAACTATATAAAACTATGTAAAACTATATAAAGCTATATATAATTATATAAAACTAATAAAACTATATGAAACTATACAAAACAATATAAATCTACTAAAACTATGTAAAACTATATAAAACTATATAAAACTATATAAAACTATATAAAACTATATAAATCTATATAAAACTATGTAAAACTGTATAAGACAAAAAAACTATATAAAACTAATAAACCTATATAAAACTATATGAAAACACATAAAACTATATAAAACTATACAAAACTATATAAAACTATATAAAACTATATAAATCTCTATAAAAGTAATAAAACTATATAAAACTATATAAAACTATATAAAACTATGTAAAACTGTATAGAACTATATAAAACTATATAAAACTATATAAAACTATATAAAACTATATAAAACTATATATAATTATATAAAACTAATAAAACTATATGAAACTATACAAAACAATATAAATCTACTAAAACTATATAAAACTATAAAAAACTGTATAAAACTATATAAAACTCATAAAACTATATAAAACTATATAAAACTATATAAAACTATATAAAACAATATATAATTATATAAAACTAATAAAACTATATGAAACTATACAAAACAATAGAAATCTACTAAAACTATGTAAAACTATATAAAACAATATAAAACTATATAAAACTGTATAAAACTATATGAAACTATATAAAACTATACAAAACAAACACAACTATATAAAACTATATAGAACTATACAAAACATCTAAATCTATATAAAACTATATAAAAGTATATAAAACTATATAAATCTCTATAAAACTAATAAAACTATATAAAACTATATAAAACTATATAAAACTATGTAAAATTATATAAAACTGTATAAAACTATATGAAACTATATAAAACTATATAATACTAACACAACTATATAAAACTATATAACACTACATAACAGCATATCAATCTATATAAAACTATATAATAATTTATAAAGGTATATAAATCTATACAGAACTATATAATCTGTATAAAACTATATAAAACTATATAAAACTTTATAAAACTATGTAGAACTATATAAAACTATATAGAACTAATAAAACTATATAAAACTGTATGAAACTATACAAAACTATATAAAACAATATAAAACTATATAAAACTATATAAAACTATATAAAACTATATAAATCTATATAAAACTATGTAAAACTATATAAAACTATGTAAAACTGTATAAGACAAAAAAACTATATAAAACTAATAAACATATATAAAACTATATGAAAACACATAAAACTATATAAAACTATACAAAACTATATAAAACTATATAAAACTATACAAAACTATATAAAACTATATAAAACTATATAAAACTATATAAAACTGTATAAAACTATGTAAAACTATATAACACTAATGGAACTATATAAAACTACATAAAACTATATAAGACTATACAGAAATATATAAAACTAACAAAACTATATGAAACTACATAAAATTATATAAAACTATACAAAACTATATAAAACTATATGAATCTATATTAAACTATATAGGACTATATAAAACTATATAAAACTATATAAAACTATATAAAACTATATAAAACTATATAAAACTATATAAAACTATATAAAACTATATAAAACTGTATAGAACTATATAATTCTATATGAAACTATATAAACTTAGTACAAGTATATAAAATTATATGAAGCTATAGAAAACTATATAGAACTATATAAAATTATATGAAACTATATAAAACTATATAAAACTATATAAAACTATATAAAACTATATAAAACTATATAAAACTATATAAAACTATATAAATCTATATCAAACTATATAAAACTATAGAAAACTATGTAAAACTATATAAAGCTATGTAAAACTATATAAAACTATATAAAATTATATAAAACTGTATAAAACTATATGAAACTATATAAAACTATACAAAACAAACACAACTATATAAAACTATATAAAACTATATAAAAATATATAAAACTATACAAAACTATATAAAATTACTAAAACTATATAAAACTATATAAAACTATATAAAACAATATATAATTATATAAAACTAATAAAACTATATGAAACTATACAAAACAATAGAAATCTACTAAAACTATGTAAAACTATATAAAACAATATAAAACTATATAAAACTGTATAAAACTATATGAAACTATATAAAACTATACAAAACAAACACAACTATATAAAACTATATAGAACTATATAAAACATCTAAAACTATATAAAACTATATAAAAGTATATAAAACTATATAAAACTATATAAAAGTATATAAAACTATATAAATCTCTATAAAACTAATAAAACTATATAAAACTATATAAAACTATGTAGAACTATATAAAACTATATGAAACTAATAAAACTATATAAAACTATATGAAACTATACAAAACTATATAAAACAATATAAAACTATATAAAACTATATAAAACTATATAAAACCATATAAATCTATATAAAACTATGTAAAACTATATAAAACTATGTAAAACTGTATAAGACAAAAAAACTATATAAAACTAATAAACCTATACAAAACTATATGAAAACACATAAAACTATATAAAACTATACAAAACTATATAAAACTATATAAAACTATATAAATCTCTATAAAACTAATAAAACTATATAAAACTATATAAAACTATATAAAACTATGTAAAACTGTATAGAACTATATAAATCTATATAAAACTATGTGAAACTATATAAAACTAAGAAAACTATATAAAACTATATAAAACTAAGAAAACTATATAAACCTATATAAAACTATACAAACGATATAAAGCTATCTGAAAGTATATAGAACTATATAAAACAATGTAAAACTAATAAAACTATATGAAACAATACAGAACTATATAAAACAATGTCAAACGATATAAAACTATATAAAACTATATAAAATTATGTAAAACTATATAAAACTATATAAAACTATATAAAACTATGTAAAACTATATAAATATATATTAAGCTATGTAAAACTATATAAAACTATGTAAAACTATATAAAACTATATAAAACTATATAAAACTATCTAAAACTATGTAAAACTATACAAAACTAAGAAAAACTATATAAAACTATATAAATCTACATAAAAATAAGGAGAACTATATATAACTATACAAAACTATATAAAACTATATAAAAATATATAAAACTATATAAAACTATGTAAAACTATATAAAACTATATAAAACTATATAAATCTCTATGAAACTATGTAAAACTAAAAAACTATATAAAACTACATAAAACTATGTAAAACTATACAAAACTATATAAAACTATATAAAACTATATAGAACTATATAAAACTATATAAAACTATATAAAACTATATAAAACTATATAAAACTATATAAAACTATTCAAAACTATATAAAACTATATAAAACTATATAAAACTATATTAAACTAAATAAGGCTATGTAGAACTATTTAAAACTATATAAAGCTATGTAAAACTATATAAAACTATATAAAACTAATAGAACTATATAAAACTACATAAAATTATATAAAACTATACAAAACTATATAAAACTATGTAAAACTATATAAAACTATATAAAACTATATAAAACTATATAAAATTATATAAAACTATATAGATCTAATAACACTATATAAAACTATATAAAACAATATCAATATATATCAAACAATATAAAACTATATAAAACTATATGAAGCTATATAAAACTATTTAAAACTAACAAAACTATATAAAACTATATAAAATCTTATAAAACTATATAACACTATATAAAACTACATAAAACTTAATAATACTATATAAAACTATATAAAACTATATAAAATCTTATAAAACTATATAACACTATATAAAACTACATAAAACTATATAACACTATATAAAACTATATAAAACTAAATAATACTATATGAAACTAGTAAAACTATATCAAACTATATGAAACTACAAAAAACTATATAAAAATATATAAGACTAAGTAAAACTATATAAAACTATATAAATCTATATAAAACTGTATAAAACTATATAATTCTATTTAAAACTATGTGAAACTATATAAAACTATGTAAAGCTAATAAAACTATATGAAACTATACAAAACTATATAAAACTATATAAAACAGTATGAAACTATATAAATCTATATAGAACTGTATAAAACTATATAAATCTATATAAAACTATATAAAACTATATAAAACTACATAAAACTATATAAAACTATATAAAACTATATAAAACTAAATGAAACTATATAAAACTATGTGAAACTATATAAAACTATATAAAACTAACAAAACTATATAAAATTTTATAAAACTGGGTAAAACTACATAAAGCTATATAAAGCTATTTAAAAATGTGTAAAACTAATAAAACAATACGAAACTAATAAAACAATATAAAACTAACATAACTATATAAAATATTATAAAACTGGGTAAAACTATATAAAGCTATATAAAACTATTTAAAATTGTGTAAAACTAATAAAACTATATAAAATTGTATAAAACTATATAAATCTATATAAAACTATGTAAAACTATATAAAACTATGTAAAGCTAATAAAACTATATGAGAATATACAAAACTATATAAAACTATATAAAACTATATAAAACTATATAAAACTATATAACACTATATAAAACTACATAAAACTAAATAATACTATATAAAACTATATAAAACTATATAAAATCTTATAAAACTATATAACACTATATAAAACTACATAAAACTATATAACACTATATAAAACTATAAAAAACTGAATAAAACTATATGAAACTAGTAAAACTATATCAAACTATATGAAACTACAAAAAAACTATATAAAAAATATATAAGACTAAGTAAAACTATATAAAACTATATAAATCTATATAAAACTGTATAAAACTATATAAATCTATTTAAAACTATGTGAAACTATATAAAACTATGTAAAGCAAATAAAACTATATGAAACTATACAAAACTATATAAAACTATATAAAACAGTATGAAACTATATAAATCTATATAGAACTGTATAAAACTATATAAATCTATATAAAACTATATAAAACTATATAAAACTACATAAAACTATATAAAACTATATAAAACTATATAAAACTAAATGAAACTATATAAAACTATGTGAAACTATATAAAACTATATAAAACTAACAAAACTATATAAAATTTTATAAAACTGGGTAAAACTATATAAAGCTATATAAAGCTATTTAAAAATGTGTAAAACTAATAAAACAATACGAAACTAATAAAACAATATAAAACTAACATAACTATATAAAATCTTATAAAACTGGGTAAAACTATATAAAGCTATATAAAACTATTTAAAATTGTGTAAAACTAATAAAACTATATAAAACTGTATAAAACTATATAAATCTATATAAAACTATGTAAAACTATATAAAACTATGTAAAGCTAATAAAACGATATGAAACTATACAAAACTATACAAAACTATATAAAACTATATAAAACTATACAGAACTATATAAAACCGAGGAAAACTATATAAAATTATATAAAACTATATAAAACTATGTACAACTAATAAAACTATATAAAACTATGTAAAACTAATAAAACTTTATAAAACTATATAAAACTATATAAAACTATATAAAACTATATAAAACTATATAAAACTATATAAAACTATGTAAACCTAATAAAACAATATAAAACTATATAAAACTATATAAAACTGTATAAAACTATATAAAACTATATAAAACTATGTAAAACTAATAAAACTTTATAAAACTATATAAAACTATGTAAAGTATATAAATATATATTAAGCTATGTAAAACTATGTAAAACTATATAAATATATATTAAGCTATGTAAAACTATATAAAACTATAAAAAACTATATAAAACTATATAAAACTATATAAAACTATGTAAAACTATACAAAACTAAGAAAAAACTATGTAAAACTATATAAATCTACATAAAAATAAGGAAAACTAAGTAAAACTATATAAAACTATATAAAACTATATAAACCTCTATGAAACTATGTAAAACTAAAAAACTATATAAAACTACATAAAACTATGTAAAACTATACAAAACTATATAAAACTATATAAAACTATATAGAACTATATAAAACTATATAAACCTATATAAAACGATATAAAACCATATAAATCTATATAAAAACTATGTAAAACTATATAAAACTATATAAAACTATATAAAACTATATAATTCTATACAAAATTATGGAAAACTATATAAAACACTGTAAAACTATATAAAACTAATAAAACTATATAAAAATACATAAAACTATATAAAACTATATAAAATTATATGAAACTATATAAAACTGTATGAAACAAATAAAACTATATAAAACTATATAAAACTATATAAAACTATATGAAACTAAGAAAACTATATAAAACTATATAAAACTATGTAAACCTAATAAAACTATACACAACTATATAAAAAAATGTAAAACTATACAAAACTATGTAAAACTATATAAAACTATATAAAACTATATAAATCTCTATGAAACTATGTAAAACTAAAAAACTATATAAAACTACATAAAACTATGTAAAACTATACAAAACTATATAAAACTATATAAAAGTATATAGAACTATATAAAACTATATAAACCTATATAAAACGATATAAAGCCATATAAATCTATATAAAACTATGTAAAACTATATAAAACTATATAAAACTATATAAAACTATATAATTCTATACAAAATTATGGAAAACTATATAAAACACTGTAAAATTATATAAAACTAATAAAACTATATAAAAATACATAAAACTACACAAAACTATATAAAACTAAATAAAACTACGTCAAACTAATAAAACTATATAGAACTATATAAAACTATGTAAAACTAATAAAACTTTATAACACTATATAAAACTATGTAAAACTATATAAATATATATTAAGCTATGTAAAACTATATAAAACTATAAAAAACTATATAAAAACTATATAAAACTATATAAAACTATGTAAAACTATACAAAACTAAGAAAAACTATATAAAACTATATAAATCTACATAAAAATAAGGAAAACTATATATAACTATACAAAACTATATAAAACTATATAAAACTATATAAAACTATATAAAACTATATAAAATTATATAAAACTAATAAAACTATATAAAACTATATAAAACTATATAAAACTATATAAAACTATATAAAACTATGTAAACCTAATAAAACTATACACAACTATATAAAACAATGTAAAACTATACAAAACTATGTAAAACTATATAAAACTATATACAACTATAAAAAACTATATAAAACTATATAAAACTATATAAATCTACATAAAAATAAGGAAAACTATATATAACTATACAAAACTATATAAAACTATATAAACTATGTAAAACTATATAAAATTAACAAAACTATATAAAATTATATAAAACAATATAAAACTATGTAAAACTAATAATACTTTATAAAACTATATAAAACTATATTAAACTATATAAAACTATATAAAACTATATAAAACTATATAAAATTATGTAAACCTAATAAAACAATATAAAACTATATAAAACTATATAAAACTATATAAAACTATATAGAACTATATAAAACTATATAAACCTATATAAAACGATATAAAACCATATAAATCTATATAAAACTATGTAAAACAATATAAAACTATATAAAACTATATAAAACTATATAATTCTATACAAAATTATGGAAAACTATATAAAACACTGTAAAACTATATAAAACTAATAAAACTATATAAAAATACATAATACTATATAAAGCTATATAAAATTATATAAAACTATATAAAACTGTATGAAACTAAGAAAACTATATAAAACTAACAAAACTATATAAAATCTTATAAAACTGGGTAAAACTATATAAAGCTATATAAAACTATTTAAATTTGTGTAAAACTAATAAAACTATATAAAACTATATAAAAGTATAAAAAACTATATAAATCTATGAAAACTATGTTAAACTATATAAAACGACATTAAATTATATAAGACTATATAAGACTATATAAAACTATCTAAAACTATATAAAACTATATAAAACTATATTAAACTATATGAAACCAATAAAACTATATAAAACTATATAAAACTATATAAAACTATATAAAACTATATAAAACTATATAAAACTATATAAAACTATATAAAACTATATAAAACTATATAAAACTATATAAAACTATATAAAACTATATAAAACTATGTAAACCTAATAAAACTATACAAAAACTATATAAAACAATGTAAAACTATACAAAACTATACAAAACTATACAAAACTATATAAAACTATATAAAACTATATAAAACTATTGTTGCGATACATCGAATTAACGAGGTTGCGATGTATCGAACTCGTTCCTCTAGCACGCAAGGCTGATCCAACCCTTAGGATCTGAAGGGGGTTGAAATAAACTGGTCGCTAAGGAGTTGGTCAGAGTAAACGAAGACAAACGAGTGCTCTTTGAGCGAACGTTGACGAGAATAGACGTGTTGAGCTATAGACTACATTCTGTAATATTTGTATGAAATTGTAAATATTAGTGTAAATAAGAACATTGTAAATAAACATGTCGCGGGCGAGCACTCCAGGACCCGCCCAGCGCAACAATATGTAAAACTATATAAAGCAATATAAATGTATATAAAACCATGTAATACTATATAAAACTATGTAAAGCTAATAAAACTATATGAAACTATACAAAACAATACAAAACTATATAAAAACTATTTAAAACTATAGAAAATTATAGAAAACTATATAAAACCATGTAAAACAATATAACACTAACAAAACTATATAAAACCTTAGAAAACTATATAACACTATATAAAACTATATAAAACTATATAAAACTATATAAAACTATATAAAACTATATAAAATCTTATAAAACTGGGTAAAACTATATAAAGCTATATAAAACTATTTAAAATTGTGTAAAACTAATAAAACTATATAAAACTATATGCAACTATATAAATATATATAAAACTATGTAAAACTATATGAAACTATGTAAAGCTAATAAAACTATATGAAACTATACAAAACTATACAAAACTATATAAAACTGTATAAAACTATATAAAACTATATGAAACCATAGAAAACTATATAAAACTATATAAAACTATATAAAACTATATCAAACTGTATGAAACTATATAAAACTATGTAAAACTATATAAAGCTATGTAAAACTATATAAAACTATATAAAACTATGTAAAAGTATATGAAACTACATAAAACTATATAAAACTATCCAAAACTATATAAAACTATATAAAACTATATAAAACTGTATAAAACTATATAGAACTGTATAAAACTATAGAGAACTATATAAAACTATGTAAAACTATATAAAACTACATAAAACTAAGGAAAACTATACAAAACTATATAAAAATATATAAAACGATGTAAAACTATATAAAACTATGTAAAAACTAATAAAACTACATGAAAATATACAAAACTATATAAAACTACTAAAACTATATAAAACTATGTAAAACTATATCAAAGAATGTAAAACTATATAAAACAAACAAAACTAATAAAACTACATAAAACTGTATAAAACTATGTATAACTATAGAAAACTATGTATAACTATATAAAACTATATAAAACTATATAAAACTATGTTAAACCATATAAAACGATATAAAACTATATAAAACAATGTAAAACCAATAAAACTATATAAAACTATATAAAACTATATAAAGCTATGTAAAACTATATAAAACTATATAAAACTGTGTAAAACTAATAAAACTATATAAAACTATATAAAACTATGTAAAAGTATATGAAACCACATAAAACTATATAAAACTATACAAAACTATATAAAACTATATAAAACTATATAAAACTATATAAAACAATACTAAAGTATATAAAACTATATACAAATATATAAAACTATATAAAACGATATAAAACTATATGAAACTATATTGAACTATATAAAACTTTATGAATCTAATAAAACTATATGAAACTATATAGAACTATATAAAACTATGTAAAACTAATAAAACTATATGAAACAATACAGAAATATATAAAACAATGTAAAACGATATAAAACTATATAAAACTATATAAAATTATATAAAACTATATAAAACTAAATAAAACTATATAAAACTATATAAAACTATATAAAACTATATAAAACTATATTAAACTATATAAAACTATATGAAACTATATAGAACAATGTAAAACTATATAAAACTACATAAAACTAAGGAAAACTATACAAAACTATATAAAAATATATAAAACAATATAAAACTATATAAAACTATGTAAAACTAATAAAACTACATGAAAATATACAAAACTATATAAAACTACTAAAACTATATAAAACTATATAAAACTATATAAAACTATATAGAACTATAGAAAACTATAGAAAACTATATAAAACGATGTAAAACTATATAAAACTATGTAAAACTAATAAATCTACATGGAAATATACAAAACTATATAAAACTACTAAAACTATATAAAACTGTATAAAACTATATAAAACTATATAAAACTATATATAATTATATAAAACTAATAAAACTATATGAAACTATACAAAACAATATAAATCTACTAAAACTATGTAAAACTATATAAAACTATATAAAACTATATAAAACTATAAAAAACTGTATAAAATTATATAAAACTCATAAAACTGTATGAAACTATACAAAACTATACAAAACTATATAAAACTATATAAAAGTATATAAAACTATATAAAACTATATAAAACTATATAAAACTATATAAAACTATATAAAACTATATCAAACTATATAAAACTATATAAAACTATGTAAAACTATATAAAGCTATGTAAAACTATATAAAACTATATAAAATTATATAAAACTGTATAAAACTATATGAAACTATATAAAATTATACAAAACAAACACAACTATATAAAACTATATATAATTATATAAAACTAATAAAACTATATGAAACTATACAAAACAATAGAAATCTACTAAAACTATGTAAAGCTATATAAAACTGTATAAAACTATATGAAACTATATAAAACTATACAAAACAAACACAACTATATAAAACTATATAGAACTATATAAAAATATATAAAACTATACAAAACTATATAAAATTACTAAAACTATATAAAACTATATAAAACGATATAAAACTGTATAAAACTACATAAAATTATATAAAACAATACAAAACTATATAAAACTATATAAAACTATATAAAACAATATAAAACTATATAAAACAATATAAAACTATATAAAACTATATAAAATTATATAAAACTATAAAACGATATAAAACTATATAAAATTATGAAACACTAATAACACTATATAAAACTACATAAAACTATATAAAGCTATGTAAAACTATATAAAACTATATAGAATTATACAAAACTATATAAAACTATATAAATCTATATCAAACAATATAAAACTATATAAAACTATATAAAACTATATAGAACTATATAAAACTATGTAAAACTAATAACTCTATATGAAACAAGTAAAACTATATAAAACTATATAAAACACTATTAAATTATATAAAACTATATAAAACTATATAAACTTAGTAAAACTATATAAAATTATATGAAGCTATAGAAAACTATATAAAACTATATAAAACTATATACAACTAATAAAACTATATGAAACTATATAGAACTATATAAAACTACTAAACCTATATAAAACTATATAAAACAATATAAAACTTCTAAAACTATATAAAACCATATAAAATTATATAAAACTATGTAAAACTATATAAAACTATATAAAACTATATAAATCTCTATAAAATTAATAAAACTATATAAAACTATATAAAACTATGTAAAATTATATAAAACTGTATAAAACTATATGAAACTACATAAAATTATATAAAACTATACAAAACTATATAAAACTATATGAATCTATATTAAACTATATAGGACTATATAAAACTGTATAAAACTATATAAAACTATATAAAACTATATAAAACTATATAAAACTATGTAAAACTAATAAAACTATATGAAACAATACACAACTATATAAGACTATATGAAACTATGTAAAACTATATGAAAACACATAAAACTATATAAAACTATACAAAACTATATAAAACTATATAAAACTATATAAAACTATATAAAACTATGTAAAACTATATAAAACTATATATGACTATATAAAACTTTATAAAACTATATAAAACTATATAAAACCATGTAAAATTATATAAAACTGTATAAAACTATATGAAACTATATAAAACTATATAAAACTATATAAAACTAACACAACTATATAAAACTATATAACACTACATAACAACATATCAGTCTATATAAAACTATATAAAAACTTATAAAGGTATATAAAACTATATAAAACTATATAAAATTATATAAAACTATATAAATCTAATAACACTATGTAAAACTATATTAAACTATGTAAAATTATATAAAACTGTATAAAACTATATGAAACTATGTAAAACTATATGAAACTATATAAATCCATATAAGTCTATAGAAAACTATGTAAAACTATATGAAAACACATAAAACTATATAAAACTATACAAAACTATATAAAAACTATATAAAACTATATAAAACTATATAAAACTATGTAAAACTATATAAAACTATATATGACTATATAAAACTTTATAAAACTATATAAAACTATATAAAACCATGTAAAATTATATAAAACTGTATAAAACTATATGAAACTATATAAAACTATATAAAACTATATAAAACTAACACAACTATATAAAACTATATAACACTACATAACAACATATCAGTCTATATAAAACTATATAAAAACTTATAAAGGTATATAAAACTATATAAAACTATATAAAATTATATAAAACTATATAAATCTAATAACACTATGTAAAACTATATTAAACTATGTAAAATTATATAAAACTGTATAAAACTATATGAAACTATGTAAAACTATATGAAACTATATAAATCCATATAAGTCTATAGAAAACTATGTAAAACTATTTAAAACTATGTAAAACTATATAATACTATATAAAACTATATAAAACTATATAAAATCTTATAAAACTATATAACACTATATAAAACTACATAAAACTATATAACACTATATAAAACTATATAAAACTAAGTAAAACTATATAAAACTATATAAATCTATATAAAACTGTATAAAACTATATAAATCTATATAAAACTATACAAAACTATATAAAACTATATAAAACTATACAGAACTATATGAAACCAAGGAAAACTATATAAAATTATATAAAACTATAGAAAACTATGTACAACTAATAAAACTATATAAAACTATGTAAAACTAATAAAACTTTATAAAACTATATAAAACTATATAAAACTATATAAAACTATATAAAACTATGTAAACCTAATAAAACAATATAAAACTATATAAAACTATATAAAACTGTATAAAACTATATAAATCTATATAAAACTATGTAAAACTATATAAAACTATGTAAAGCTAATAAAACTATATGAGACTATACAAAACTATATAAAACTATATAAAACTATATAAAACTATATAAAACTATATAAAACTATACAAAACTATATAAAATTATATAAAACTATATAAAACTATGTAAAACTAATAATACTATATAAACCTATATAAAACAATATAAAACTATATAAAACTACATAAAACTATGTAAACCTAATAAAACTATATAAAACTATATAAAACTATATAAAACTAGCAAAACTATATAAAATCTTATAAAACAGGGTAAAACTATAAAAAGCTATATAAAACTATTTAAAAATGTGTAAAAATTATAAAACTATATAAAACTATGTAATGCCAATAAAACTATATGAAACTATACAAAACTATACAAAACTGTATAAAACTAAATAAAACTACGTAAAACTAATAAAACTATATAAAACTATATAAAACTATGTAAAACTAATAAAACTTTATAACACTATATAAAACTATGTAAAACTATATAAATATATATTAAGCTATGTAAAACTATATAAAACTATATAAAACTATATAAAACTATATAAAACTATATAAAACTATATAAAACTATGTAAAACTATACAAAACTAAGAAAAACTATATAAAACTATATAAATCTACATAACAATAAGGAAAACTATATATAACTATACAAAACTATATAAAACTATATAAAATTATATAAAACTATATAAAACTATATAAAATTATGTAAAACTATATAAAACTATATAAAACTATATAAACCTCTATGAAACTATGTAAAACTAAAAAACTATATAAAACTACATAAAACTATGTAAAACTATACAAAACTATATAAAACTATATAAAACTATATAGAACTATATAAAACTATATAAACCTATATAAAACGATATAAAACCATATAAATCTATATAAAACTATGTAAAACTATATAAAACTATATAAAACTATATAAAACTATATAAAACTATATAATTCTGTACAAAATTATGGAAAACTATATAAAACACTGTAAAATTATCTAAAACTAATAAAACTATATAAAAATACATAAAACTATATAAAACTATATAAAATTATATAAAACTATATAAAACTGTATGAAACAAATAAAACTATATAAAACTATATAAAACTATATAAAACTATATAAAACTATATAAATCTACATAAAAATAAGGAAAACTATATATAACTATACAAAACTATATAAAACTATATAAAACTATGTAAAACTATATAAAATTAACAAAACTATATAAAATTATATAAAACAATATAAAACTATGTAAAACTAATAATACTTTATAAAACTATATAAAACTATATTAAACTATATAAAACTATATAAAACTATATAAAACTATATAAAATTATGTAAACCTAATAAAACAATATAAAACTATATAAAACTATATAAAACTATATAAAACTATGTAAAACTATACAAAACCAAGAAAAACTATATAAAACTATATAAATCTACATAAAAATAAGGAAAACTATATATAACTATACAAAACTATACAAAACTATATAAAACTATATAAAACTATGTAAACCTATAAAACTATACAAAACTATATAAAACTATGTAAAACTATATAAAACTGTATAAAAATATATAAGACTATGTAATACTATATAAATCTACATAAAACTATACAAAACTATATAATACTATATCAAACTATATAAAACTTTATAAAACTAAATGAAACTATATAAAACTATGTGAAGCTATATAAAACTATATA
>NW_027475957.1:12500-20000 GCF_051020985.1 Nomia melanderi | reverse complement strand
CGGAGCGAGGTGTCCAGCCCGTGCGGTAATTCCAGCAGGCGAATCGGACTTCCCGAAATTTTTCTAAGTCCCACGGTCGACACCAACTTTTTTAATAAGCGTTTTAAAATTATTTCAATGTTTAATCCATGCGTAAACATGACGTTTATTAACGTTTTTAACATTAAAAAAAATTACAAAAATTTATTTTTCGGAAAAAATGGAAAAAACCGATTCGTCGGAGCGAGGTGTCCAGCCCGTGCGGTAATTCCAGCAGGCGAATCGGACTTCCCGAAATTTTTCTAAGTCCCACGGTCGACACCAACTTTTTTAATAAGCGTTTTAAAATTATTTCAATGTTTAATCCATGCGTAAACATGACGTTTATTAACGTTTTTAACATTAAAAAAAATTACAAAAATTTATTTTTCGGAAAAAATGGAAAAAACCGATTCGTCGGAGCGAGGTGTCCAGCCCGTGCGGTAATTCCAGCAGGCGAATCGGACTTCCCGAAATTTTTCTAAGTCCCACGGTCGACACCAACTTTTTTAATAAGCGTTTTAAAATTATTTCAATGTTTAATCCATGCGTAAACATGACGTTTATTAACGTTTTTAACATTAAAAAAAATTACAAAAATTTATTTTTCGGAAAAAATGGAAAAAACCGATTCGTCGGAGCGAGGTGTCCAGCCCGTGCGGTAATTCCAGCAGGCGAATCGGACTTCCCGAAATTTTTCTAAGTCCCACGGTCGACACCAACTTTTTTAATAAGCGTTTTAAAATTATTTCAATGTTTAATCCATGCGTAAACATGACGTTTATTAACGTTTTTAACATTAAAAAAAATTACAAAAATTTATTTTTCGGAAAAAATGGAAAAAACCGATTCGTCGGAGCGAGGTGTCCAGCCCGTGCGGTAATTCCAGCAGGCGAATCGGACTTCCCGAAATTTTTCTAAGTCCCACGGTCGACACCAACTTTTTTAATAAGCGTTTTAAAATTATTTCAATGTTTAATCCATGCGTAAACATGACGTTTATTAACGTTTTTAACATTAAAAAAAATTACAAAAATTTATTTTTCGGAAAAAATGGAAAAAACCGATTCGTCGGAGCGAGGTGTCCAGCCCGTGCGGTAATTCCAGCAGGCGAATCGGACTTCCCGAAATTTTTCTAAGTCCCACGGTCGACACCAACTTTTTTAATAAGCGTTTTAAAATTATTTCAATGTTTAATCCATGCGTAAACATGACGTTTATTAACGTTTTTAACATTAAAAAAAATTACAAAAATTTATTTTTCAAAAAAAATGGAAAAAACCGATTCGTCGGAGCGAGGTGTCCAGCCCGTGCGGTAATTCCAGCAGGCGAATCGGACTTCCCGAAATTTTTCTAAGTCCCACGGTCGACACCAACTTTTTTAATAAGCGTTTTAAAATTATTTCAATGTTTAATCCATGCGTAAACATGACGTTTATTAACGTTTTTAACATTAAAAAAAATTACAAAAATTTATTTTTCGGAAAAAATGGAAAAAACCGATTCGTCGGAGCGAGGTGTCCAGCCCGTGCGGTAATTCCAGCAGGCGAATCGGACTTCCCGAAATTTTTCTAAGTCCCACGGTCGACACCAACTTTTTTAATAAGCGTTTTAAAATTATTTCAATGTTTAATCCATGCGTAAACATGACGTTTATTAACGTTTTTAACATTAAAAAAAATTACAAAAATTTATTTTTCGGAAAAAATGGAAAAAACCGATTCGTCGGAGCGAGGTGTCCAGCCCGTGCGGTAATTCCAGCAGGCGAATCGGACTTCCCGAAATTTTTCTAAGTCCCACGGTCGACACCAACTTTTTTAATAAGCGTTTTAAAATTATTTCAATGTTTAATCCATGCGTAAACATGACGTTTATTAACGTTTTTAACATTAAAAAAAATTACAAAAATTTATTTTTCGGAAAAAATGGAAAAAACCGATTCGTCGGAGCGAGGTGTCCAGCCCGTGCGGTAATTCCAGCAGGCGAATCGGACTTCCCGAAATTTTTCTAAGTCCCACGGTCGACACCAACTTTTTTAATAAGCGTTTTAAAATTATTTCAATGTTTAATCCATGCGTAAACATGACGTTTATTAACGTTTTTAACATTAAAAAAAATTACAAAAATTTATTTTTCGGAAAAAATGGAAAAAACCGATTCGTCGGAGCGAGGTGTCCAGCCCGTGCGGTAATTCCAGCAGGCGAATCGGACTTCCCGAAATTTTTCTAAGTCCCACGGTCGACACCAACTTTTTTAATAAGCGTTTTAAAATTATTTCAATGTTTAATCCATGCGTAAACATGACGTTTATTAACGTTTTTAACATTAAAAAAAATTACAAAAATTTATTTTTCGGAAAAAATGGAAAAAACCGATTCGTCGGAGCGAGGTGTCCAGCCCGTGCGGTAATTCCAGCAGGCGAATCGGACTTCCCGAAATTTTTCTAAGTCCCACGGTCGACACCAACTTTTTTAATAAGCGTTTTAAAATTATTTCAATGTTTAATCCATGCGTAAACATGACGTTTATTAACGTTTTTAACATTAAAAAAAATTACAAAAATTTATTTTTCGGAAAAAATGGAAAAAACCGATTCGTCGGAGCGAGGTGTCCAGCCCGTGCGGTAATTCCAGCAGGCGAATCGGACTTCCCGAAATTTTTCTAAGTCCCACGGTCGACACCAACTTTTTTAATAAGCGTTTTAAAATTATTTCAATGTTTAATCCATGCGTAAACATGACGTTTATTAACGTTTTTAACATTAAAAAAAATTACAAAAATTTATTTTTCAAAAAAAATGGAAAAAACCGATTCGTCGGAGCGAGGTGTCCAGCCCGTGCGGTAATTCCAGCAGGCGAATCGGACTTCCCGAAATTTTTCTAAGTCCCACGGTCGACACCAACTTTTTTAATAAGCGTTTTAAAATTATTTCAATGTTTAATCCATGCGTAAACATGACGTTTATTAACGTTTTTAACATTAAAAAAAATTACAAAAATTTATTTTTCGGAAAAAATGGAAAAAACCGATTCGTCGGAGCGAGGTGTCCAGCCCGTGCGGTAATTCCAGCAGGCGAATCGGACTTCCCGAAATTTTTCTAAGTCCCACGGTCGACACCAACTTTTTTAATAAGCGTTTTAAAATTATTTCAATGTTTAATCCATGCGTAAACATGACGTTTATTAACGTTTTTAACATTAAAAAAAATTACAAAAATTTATTTTTCGGAAAAAATGGAAAAAACCGATTCGTCGGAGCGAGGTGTCCAGCCCGTGCGGTAATTCCAGCAGGCGAATCGGACTTCCCGAAATTTTTCTAAGTCCCACGGTCGACACCAACTTTTTTAATAAGCGTTTTAAAATTATTTCAATGTTTAATCCATGCGTAAACATGACGTTTATTAACGTTTTTAACATTAAAAAAAATTACAAAAAT
The DNA here is from genome assembly GCF_051020985.1 of Nomia melanderi. NCBI lineage: Eukaryota > Metazoa > Arthropoda > Insecta > Hymenoptera > Halictidae > Nomia > Nomia melanderi. The sequence goes on along the minus strand of NW_027475957.1, from coordinate 16,547 downwards.
TTATTTTTCGGAAAAAATGGAAAAAACCGATTCGTCGGAGCGAGGTGTCCAGCCCGTGCGGTAATTCCAGCAGGCGAATCGGACTTCCCGAAATTTTTCTAAGTCCCACGGTCGACACCAACTTTTTTAATAAGCGTTTTAAAATTATTTCAATGTTTAATCCATGCGTAAACATGACGTTTATTAACGTTTTTAACATTAAAAAAAATTACAAAAATTTATTTTTCGGAAAAAATGGAAAAAACCGATTCGTCGGAGCGAGGTGTCCAGCCCGTGCGGTAATTCCAGCAGGCGAATCGGACTTCCCGAAATTTTTCTAAGTCCCACGGTCGACACCAACTTTTTTAATAAGCGTTTTAAAATTATTTCAATGTTTAATCCATGCGTAAACATGACGTTTATTAACGTTTTTAACATTAAAAAAAATTACAAAAATTTATTTTTCGGAAAAAATGGAAAAAACCGATTCGTCGGAGCGAGGTGTCCAGCCCGTGCGGTAATTCCAGCAGGCGAATCGGACTTCCCGAAATTTTTCTAAGTCCCACGGTCGACACCAACTTTTTTAATAAGCGTTTTAAAATTATTTCAATGTTTAATCCATGCGTAAACATGACGTTTATTAACGTTTTTAACATTAAAAAAAATTACAAAAATTTATTTTTCGGAAAAAATGGAAAAAACCGATTCGTCGGAGCGAGGTGTCCAGCCCGTGCGGTAATTCCAGCAGGCGAATCGGACTTCCCGAAATTTTTCTAAGTCCCACGGTCGACACCAACTTTTTTAATAAGCGTTTTAAAATTATTTCAATGTTTAATCCATGCGTAAACATGACGTTTATTAACGTTTTTAACATTAAAAAAAATTACAAAAATTTATTTTTCAAAAAAAATGGAAAAAACCGATTCGTCGGAGCGAGGTGTCCAGCCCGTGCGGTAATTCCAGCAGGCGAATCGGACTTCCCGAAATTTTTCTAAGTCCCACGGTCGACACCAACTTTTTTAATAAGCGTTTTAAAATTATTTCAATGTTTAATCCATGCGTAAACATGACGTTTATTAACGTTTTTAACATTAAAAAAAATTACAAAAATTTATTTTTCGGAAAAAATGGAAAAAACCGATTCGTCGGAGCGAGGTGTCCAGCCCGTGCGGTAATTCCAGCAGGCGAATCGGACTTCCCGAAATTTTTCTAAGTCCCACGGTCGACACCAACTTTTTTAATAAGCGTTTTAAAATTATTTCAATGTTTAATCCATGCGTAAACATGACGTTTATTAACGTTTTTAACATTAAAAAAAATTACAAAAATTTATTTTTCGGAAAAAATGGAAAAAACCGATTCGTCGGAGCGAGGTGTCCAGCCCGTGCGGTAATTCCAGCAGGCGAATCGGACTTCCCGAAATTTTTCTAAGTCCCACGGTCGACACCAACTTTTTTAATAAGCGTTTTAAAATTATTTCAATGTTTAATCCATGCGTAAACATGACGTTTATTAACGTTTTTAACATTAAAAAAAATTACAAAAATTTATTTTTCGGAAAAAATGGAAAAAACCGATTCGTCGGAGCGAGGTGTCCAGCCCGTGCGGTAATTCCAGCAGGCGAATCGGACTTCCCGAAATTTTTCTAAGTCCCACGGTCGACACCAACTTTTTTAATAAGCGTTTTAAAATTATTTCAATGTTTAATCCATGCGTAAACATGACGTTTATTAACGTTTTTAACATTAAAAAAAATTACAAAAATTTATTTTTCGGAAAAAATGGAAAAAACCGATTCGTCGGAGCGAGGTGTCCAGCCCGTGCGGTAATTCCAGCAGGCGAATTGGACTTCCCGAAATTTTTCTAAGTCCCACGGTCGACACCAACTTTTTTAATAAGCGTTTTAAAATTATTTCAATGTTTAATCCATGCGTAAACATGACGTTTATTAACGTTTTTAACATTAAAAAAAATTACAAAAATTTATTTTTCGGAAAAAATGGAAAAAACCGATTCGTCGGAGCGAGGTGTCCAGCCCGTGCGGTAATTCCAGCAGGCGAATCGGACTTCCCGAAATTTTTCTAAGTCCCACGGTCGACACCAACTTTTTTAATAAGCGTTTTAAAATTATTTCAATGTTTAATCCATGCGTAAACATGACGTTTATTAACGTTTTTAACATTAAAAAAAATTACAAAAATTTATTTTTCGGAAAAAATGGAAAAAACCGATTCGTCGGAGCGAGGTGTCCAGCCCGTGCGGTAATTCCAGCAGGCGAATCGGACTTCCCGAAATTTTTCTAAGTCCCACGGTCGACACCAACTTTTTTAATAAGCGTTTTAAAATTATTTCAATGTTTAATCCATGCGTAAACATGACGTTTATTAACGTTTTTAACATTAAAAAAAATTACAAAAATTTATTTTTCGGAAAAAATGGAAAAAACCGATTCGTCGGAGCGAGGTGTCCAGCCCGTGCGGTAATTCCAGCAGGCGAATCGGACTTCCCGAAATTTTTCTAAGTCCCACGGTCGACACCAACTTTTTTAATAAGCGTTTTAAAATTATTTCAATGTTTAATCCATGCGTAAACATGACGTTTATTAACGTTTTTAACATTAAAAAAAATTACAAAAATTTATTTTTCGGAAAAAATGGAAAAAACCGATTCGTCGGAGCGAGGTGTCCAGCCCGTGCGGTAATTCCAGCAGGCGAATCGGACTTCCCGAAATTTTTCTAAGTCCCACGGTCGACACCAACTTTTTTAATAAGCGTTTTAAAATTATTTCAATGTTTAATCCATGCGTAAACATGACGTTTATTAACGTTTTTAACATTAAAAAAAATTACAAAAATTTATTTTTCGGAAAAAATGGAAAAAACCGATTCGTCGGAGCGAGGTGTCCAGCCCGTGCGGTAATTCCAGCAGGCGAATCGGACTTCCCGAAATTTTTCTAAGTCCCACGGTCGACACCAACTTTTTTAATAAGCGTTTTAAAATTATTTCAATGTTTAATCCATGCGTAAACATGACGTTTATTAACGTTTTTAACATTAAAAAAAATTACAAAAATTTATTTTTCGGAAAAAATGGAAAAAACCGATTCGTCGGAGCGAGGTGTCCAGCCCGTGCGGTAATTCCAGCAGGCGAATCGGACTTCCCGAAATTTTTCTAAGTCCCACGGTCGACACCAACTTTTTTAATAAGCGTTTTAAAATTATTTCAATGTTTAATCCATGCGTAAACATGACGTTTATTAACGTTTTTAACATTAAAAAAAATTACAAAAATTTATTTTTCGGAAAAAATGGAAAAAACCGATTCGTCGGAGCGAGGTGTCCAGCCCGTGCGGTAATTCCAGCAGGCGAATCGGACTTCCCGAAATTTTTCTAAGTCCCACGGTCGACACCAACTTTTTTAATAAGCGTTTTAAAATTATTTCAATGTTTAATCCATGCGTAAACATGACGTTTATTAACGTTTTTAACATTAAAAAAAATTACAAAAATTTATTTTTCGGAAAAAATGGAAAAAACCGATTCGTCGGAGCGAGGTGTCCAGCCCGTGCGGTAATTCCAGCAGGCGAATCGGACTTCCCGAAATTTTTCTAAGTCCCACGGTCGACACCAACTTTTTTAATAAGCGTTTTAAAATTATTTCAATGTTTAATCCATGCGTAAACATGACGTTTATTAACGTTTTTAACATTAAAAAAAATTACAAAAATTTATTTTTCGGAAAAAATGGAAAAAACCGATTCGTCGGAGCGAGGTGTCCAGCCCGTGCGGTAATTCCAGCAGGCGAATCGGACTTCCCGAAATTTTTCTAAGTCCCACGGTCGACACCAACTTTTTTAATAAGCGTTTTAAAATTATTTCAATGTTTAATCCATGCGTAAACATGACGTTTATTAACGTTTTTAACATTAAAAAAAATTACAAAAATTTATTTTTCGGAAAAAATGGAAAAAACCGATTCGTCGGAGCGAGGTGTCCAGCCCGTGCGGTAATTCCAGCAGGCGAATCGGACTTCCCGAAATTTTTCTAAGTCCCACGGTCGACACCAACT
>NW_027475957.1:5000-7500 GCF_051020985.1 Nomia melanderi | reverse complement strand
GTCCTTGAGCGCTTTCCTTGCTTTGGGTGATACTTCTATCACCCAATTCTTGCTATTCCCTTTCCCTGTCTTAAACAGGGGCTTTATTTCTTTGATCGCCTCAGGCGATATCGATTCGCCATTTTGCTTTTCTAGAGCGAAAAGCAACTGTTTCTCGTCCAAATCTGGTACATTATAAATGACCATCTTTGGTTTCTTCTTCGGCGGAGTGCCGATCTTAAGTCCCAAGCTTTGCAAGGGCTTATTATTTATGAGCCTCTGGAGGCCTTCCTTCGTCGCCGTTTCGACGAGGAGGCCTCCTTTACTTATCTTTTTCACTGCCTTAACCTGCAGTTTCTCTTGTGTAGGTCTAAAGCCTCGCGCCATAGCCTTTCTTGTCTGCTCCCAATCGGAGTTGTTGTCTTTTAGGTAGACCGTCACGACATGGCGTGTCGGTCCCTTCTCTATTATCTCTTTCTTAGACATGGTCACAGTCGCGTAGGACTTGACCATGTCCTTCCTCTTTGGCGTACTTGCCGCCGTGGACGGTTTCTTTTCCAAAGCCTTTGGCTTTGGTTTGGCACATGCACATGCCTTCTCTTTTTCCAAGGCTTGAATCCGCCTTTCGGCTTCCTCAAGCTTCTTGTGCAATTTCTCGCTCTCTGTCTCTCTTTCTCCTAAGAGAGCATGAATCAGCCTTTCGGCTTCTTCAAGCTTCTTATGTAGTTCCTCGCTTTCAGTTTCTTTTCCTTCTAAGAGAGATTGAGCCCGCCCTTCGGCATCCTCAATCCTCTTATGTAGCCTCTTACAAGCTACAGATCTCTGATCCTTGAGATCTTTTATTTCCTTCTCAGCTTTTTCAAGCTTCTCAGATAGTTCCTTTTCTCTTCCTTGTACATCCTCGTAGGTGTCATCGGACTCTATCTGTTTCCAGGCATCGTCCAATGCACTACGGAGGGTGGCAAAGTTTCCACTTTCAATAATCTGTTGGCTGATTCCATAGCGTGGCAATGAATTCAGTACCAACGTAGCCCACTTTGTAAGCCGCTCAAACGGCGTTCTTCCCTTTGGCCGCCTTTTGGGTTGCCTGTTTCTCTCTTCTTCGCCGGATTCCGATTCGGAACCTTCCGGCTTCTGTATCCTTCTTTTTCGGCTTGGCCCCGCAAGGAAGCCATCCAGATCAATCCTGATAGTGTCAGGGAGGGGTGAATCCTCCCCTTCAGATATCAGGGTCTCTTCGCTCTCAATAAGGCCCTTAAAGACCTCCTCATTCGGCCATATGTTTGTATGTTTGGTTTTAGTTTTAGATTTTCCCATATTTTTCCCACGAGTTGGGACGAATTGAAGTCACCCTCCCGGGTGACGCCCTTTCCAGGAGGGAAGGCTGAATACAACGAGGTTCGCCAGGTGCCTCGAGGTAGGCCGCTAAGGGTTGGTGCACTCACCAACCACAGACCATCGCAAGGACGGCCCGCACCCCTTCGCCGCGCACCATAACTTAAGGTTTCGGATTTATTAGAGAGGTTTATCTCCTCGCGGACCGGCCGGTTAAGGCAAGCCCCCCGACCGGTTATGCTTCGCGTACCACTGGGTGGATGTCCCCAGTGGGTCGTTGCTAGACATACCGGCTACGGTATTTGACGACTCCGCGGTCCGTACGGTATAAAATACCGCCCGGACGCTCGCAGGAGAGTCGCGCCAGAGCCTCGTTGGCAAACTCGAAAGTTTCCCAGGGTACACCACGTGGAGGAGAGGTTGGCTGTGCCAGAATGAAGCTGTGCACCTGTATACCCCTGCACCTGTATACCCCTGCACCTGTATACCCCGCACCTGTTGACCCCTCGAGCCCGCTGCGGACGGCGCGGATGGCGTCAGTCGTCGACCTTCCCTTTCGGAAGCCGAACTGCCTAGGGGAAGCATAGCCGGGGTGGAGAAAAATGGGCTCCAGCCTTTCGCGGATCAGCTTCTCCAGGGATTTCCCAACCACCGAGAGAAGGCAGATGGGCCTGTAGGAGCTGGCCGCGGACTCGTCCCTATCGGGGCTTTTGAGGAGGGCGCGTATCGAGCCATATTTCCATGGCTTCGGGAAGCTGCCTTGTGACAGGCAGCCGTTGAAGAGGGCTGAGATTTCGCTTATTAGGACCGGATAAGCGGCCTTAAGCATTCTGACCTCGATAAGGTCGGAACCTGGAGCTTTGCCATTGCGAATCGAGCCGATTGCATGGCAAATTTCCTGTTCCGTGAAGGGCGGAGTGTCTGGGGTATCCGGGGGGGTTACGCTCGCGGACCTTTTACGACGTTGACACTCGAGCGTGTCCGGGGCGTCGTCGGGAACAAGGGCGTGGAGGAGGCTTAATGCGGTCTCCTCCCACGTGATAGTGGAGCCGGACAGAACCGGGGAAGTGGCCAGGGCTTTATCGGGGCTGATCTTTTTGACGCAGATTTTATACGCCGCTCCCCATGGGTTTTTCGCGCAGGATTCCGTTACGAAGTCCCGCCAGCTTGATCGCTTGGCGGCCTG
>NW_027475956.1:0-25516 GCF_051020985.1 Nomia melanderi | reverse complement strand
CTATAGAGTTTTAAATAGTTTTATATAGCTTTGTTATTTTTACATAGTTTTCTATAGAGTTTTATATAGTTTTATATAGTTTTATATTGTTTTATATAGTTTTATTAGTTTTATATAGTTTTATATAGTTTTATATAGTTTCATAGATTTTTATATAGTTTTGTTAGTTTTATATAGTTTTATAGAGTTTTATATAGTTTTATCTAGTTTCATATAGTTTTATTAGTTTTATATAGTTTCATATAGTTTTATATAGTCTTATAGAGTTTAGTATAGTTTTATATAGTTTTATATAGTTTCATATAGTTTTATATAGTTTTACATAGTTTTATATAGTTTTGTTAGTTTTATATAGTTTCATATAGTTTTATTTAGTTTCATTAGTTTTATATAGTTTTATATAGTTTTATATATTTTTATATAGTTTTATATACTTTTATATAGTTTTATATGGTTCTATAGTGTTTTCTATAGGTTTATATAGTTTTGTTAGTTTTATATAGTTTTATATAGTTTTAAATAGTTTTATACAGTTTTATATAGTTTTATATAGTTTTGTTAGTTTAATATAGTTTTATATAGTTTTATATAGTTTGTATAGTTTTATACAGTTTTATATGTTTTTATATAGATTTATTAGTTTTATTAGTTTTATTATAGCTTTATATAGTTTTATATAGTATTAAACATCTTTATATAGTTATATATAGTTCTCCATAGTTTTATACAGCTTTATATAGTTTTATATAGTTTTATATAGTTTTATACAGTTTTATATGGTTTTATATAGAGTTATTAGTTTGATTAGTTTTATTATAGCTTTATATAGTTTTATATAGTATTATACATCTTTATATAGTTATATATAGTTCTCCATAGTTTTATACAGCTTTATTTAGTTTTATATAGTTTTATATAGTTCTATAGAGTTTTATATAGGTTTATATAGTTTTGTTAGTTTTATATAGTTCTATATAGTTTTAATTAGTTTTATATAGTTTTATATAGTTTTGTTAGTTTTATATAGTTTTATATAGTTTTATATAGTTTTATTTTGTTTTATATAGTGTTATATAATTTTACATAGTTTTATATAGTTTTATATAGTTTTATATAGTTCTATAGAGTTTTATATAGGTTTATATAGTTTTATATAGCTTTATATAGTTCTATAGAGTTTTAAATAGTTTTATATAGCTTTGTTATTTTTACATAGTTTTCTATAGTTCTATAGAGTTTTATATAGTTTTATATAGTTTTATATAGTTTTATTAGTTTTATGTAGTTTTATATAGTTTTATATAGTTTTATATTGTTTTATATAGTTTTATATAGTTTTGTTAGTTTTATAGAGTTTTATATAGTTTTATCTAGTTTTATATAGTTTTATTAGTTTTATACAGTTTTATATAGTTTTATACCGTCTTATAGAGTTTTATATAGTTTTGTTAGTTTTATATACTTTTAAATAGTTTTTTATAGTTTTGTTAGTTTTATATAGTTTTAAATAGTTTTATATTGTTTTATATAGTTTTATATAGTTTTATATAGATTCATATAGTATTATATAGTTTTACATTGTTTTATTAGCTTTATATAGTTTTATATAGTTTTATATAGTTTTACATAGTTTTATATAGTTTTGTTAGTTATATATAGTTTTATATAGTTTTATAGAGTTTTATATAGTTTTATATAGTTTTATATAATTTTATATAGTTTTATATAGTTTTATTAGTTTTGTATAGTTTTATATAGTTTTATATAGTTTTATATAGTTTTACATAGTTTTGTATAGTTTTATATAGTTTTATATAGTTTTATATAGTTTTATTAGTTTTATGTAGTTTTGTATAGTTTCATATAGTTTTATATAGTTTTGTTAGTTTTATATAGTTTCATATAGTTTTATATAGTCTTATACAGTTTAGTATAGTTTTATATAGTTTTATATAGTTTCATATAGTTTTATATAGTTTTGTTAGTTTTATATAGTTTCATATAGTTTTATATAGTCTTATACAGTTTAGTATAGTTTTATATAGTTTTATATAGTTTCATATAGTTTTATATAGTTTTACAAACTTTTATATAGTTTTGTTAGTTTTATATAGTTTCATATAGTTTTATATAGTTTCATTAGTTTTATATAGTTTTATATAGTTTTATTAGTTTTATATAGTTTTATATAGTTTTATATAGTTTTATATAGTTTTATATAGTTTTATATAGTTTTATATAGTTTTATTAGTTTTATGTAGTTTTGTATAGTTTCATATAGTTTTATATAGTTTTGTTAGTTTTATATAGTTTCATATAGTTTTATATAGTCTTATAGAGTTTAGTATAGTTTTATATAGTTTTATATAGTATCATATAGTTTTATATAGTTTTACATAGTTTTATATAGTTTTGTTAGTTTTATATAGTTTCATATAGTTTTATTTAGTTTCATTAGTTTTATATAGTTTTATATAGTTTTATATATTTTTATATAGTTTTATATACTTTTATATAGTTTTATATGGTTCTATAGTGTTTTCTATAGGTTTATATAGTTTTGTTAGTTTTATATAGTTTTATATAGTTTTAAATAGTTTTATACAGTTTTATATAGTTTTATATAGTTTTGTTAGTTTAATATAGTTTTATATAGTTTTATATAGTTTGTATAGTTTTATACAGTTTTATATGTTTTTATATAGATTTATTAGTTTTATTAGTTTTATTATAGCTTTATATAGTTTTATATAGTATTAAACATCTTTATATAGTTATAAATAGTTCTCCATAGTTTTTATACAGCTTTATATAGTTTTATATAGTTTTATATAGTTTTATACAGTTTTATATGGTTTTATATAGAGTTATTAGTTTGATTAGTTTTATTATAGCTTTATATAGTTTTATATAGTATTATACATCTTTATATAGTTATATATAGTTCTCCATAGTTTTATACAGCTTTATTTAGTTTTATATAGTTTTATATAGTTCTATAGAGTTTTATATAGGTTTATATAGTTTTGTTAGTTTTATATAGTTCTATATAGTTTTAATTAGTTTTATATAGTTTTATATAGTTTTGTTAGTTTTATATAGTTTTATATAGTTTTATATAGTTTTATTTTGTTTTATATAGTGTTATATAATTTTACATAGTTTTATATAGTTTTATATAGTTTTATATAGTTCTATAGAGTTTTATATAGGTTTATATAGTTTTATATAGCTTTATATAGTTCTATAGAGTTTTAAATAGTTTTATATAGCTTTGTTATTTTTACATAGTTTTCTATAGTTCTATAGAGTTTTATATAGTTTTATATAGTTTTATATAGTTTTATTAGTTTTATGTAGTTTTATATAGTTTTATATAGTTTTATATTGTTTTATATAGTTTTATATAGTTTTGTTAGTTTTATAGAGTTTTATATAGTTTTATCTAGTTTTATATAGTTTTATTAGTTTTATACAGTTTTATATAGTTTTATACCGTCTTATAGAGTTTTATATAGTTTTGTTAGTTTTATATACTTTTAAATAGTTTTTTATAGTTTTGTTAGTTTTATATAGTTTTAAATAGTTTTATATTGTTTTATATAGTTTTATATAGTTTTTATATAGATTCATATAGTATTATATAGTTTTACATTGTTTTATTAGCTTTTATATAGTTTTATATAGTTTTATATAGTTTTACATAGTTTTATATAGTTTTGTTAGTTATATATAGTTTTATATAGTTTTATAGAGTTTTATATAGTTTTATATAGTTTTGTATAGTTTCACATAGTTTTATATAGTTTTGTTAGTTTTATATAGTTTCATATAGTTTTATATAGTCTTATACAGTTTAGTATAGTTTTATATAGTTTTATATAGTTTCATATAGTTTTATATAGTTTTGTTAGTTTTATATAGTTTCATATAGTTTTATATAGTCTTATACAGTTTAGTATAGTTTTATATAGTTTTATATAGTTTCATATAGTTTTATATAGTTTTACAAACTTTTATATAGTTTTGTTAGTTTTATATAGTTTCATATAGTTTTATATAGTTTCATTAGTTTTATATAGTTTTATATAGTTTTATATATTTTTATATAGTTTTATATACTTTTATATAGTTTTATATGGTTCTATAGTGTTTTCTATAGGTTTATATAGTTTTGTTAGTTTTATATAGTTTTATATAGTTTTAAATAGTTTTATAGAGTTTTATATAGTTTTATGTAGTTTTGTTAGTTTTATATAGTTTTATATAGCTTTATATAGTTTTATTTTGTTTTATACAGTGTTATAGAGTTTTATATAGTGCCATATAGCTTTATATAGTTATGTTAGTTTTATTTAGTTTTATGTAGTTTTATTTTGTTTTATATAGTGTTATATAGTTTTATATAGTACTATATAGTTTTATATAGTTTGTTAGTTTTAGATAGTTTTATATAGTTTTACATAGTTTTATATAGTTTTATTAGTTTTATATAGTTTTATATAGTTTTATATAGTTTTATATAGTTTTATATAGTTTTATATAGTTTTATATAGTTTTATATAGTTTTATATAGTTTTATTAGTTTTATGTAGTTTTGTATAGTTTCATATAGTTTTATATAGTTTTGTTAGTTTTATATAGTTTCATATAGTTTTATATAGTCTTATAGAGTTTAGTATAGTTTTATATAGTTTTATATAGTTTCATATAGTTTTATATAGTTTTACATAGTTTTATATAGTTTTGTTAGTTTCATATAGTTTCATATAGTTTTATTTAGTTTCATTAGTTTTATATAGTTTTATATAGTTTTATATATTTTTATATAGTTTTATATACTTTTATATAGTTTTATATGGTTCTATAGTGTTTTCTATAGGTTTATATAGTTTTGTTAGTTTTATATATTTTCATATAGTTTTAAATAGTTTTATACAGTTTTATATAGTTTTATTAGTTTTATGTAGTTTTATATAGTTTTATATAGTTTTATATTGTTTTATATAGTTTTATATAGTTTTGTTAGTTTTATAGAGTTTTATATAGTTTTATCTAGTTTTATATAGTTTTATTAGTTTTATACAGTTTTATATAGTTTTATACCGTCTTATAGAGTTTTATATAGTTTTGTTAGTTTTATATACTTTTAAATAGTTTTTTATAGTTTTGTTAGTTTTATATAGTTTTAAATAGTTTTATTTAGTTTCATTAGTTTTATATAGTTTTATATAGTTTTATATATTTTTATATAGTTTTATATACTTTTATATAGTTTTATATGGTTCTATAGTGTTTTCTATAGGTTTATATAGTTTTGTTAGTTTTATATATTTTCATATAGTTTTAAATAGTTTTATACAGTTTTATATAGTTTTATATAGTTTTGTTAGTTTTATATAGTTTTATATAGTTTTATATAGTTTTGTTAGTTTTAAATAGTTTTATATAGTTTTATATAGTTTTATATAGTTTTTTATAGTTTTGTTAGTTTTATATAGTTTTAAATAGTTTTATATAGTTTTATATAGTTTTATATAGTTTTATATACGTTCATATAGTATTATATAGTTTTACATTGTTTTATTAGCTTCCTATAGTTTTATATAGTTTTATATAGTTTTACATAGTTTTATATAGTTTTGTTAGTTTTATATAGTTTTATATAGTTTTATAGAGTTTTATATAGTTTTATATAGTTTTATATAGTTTTATATAGTTTTGTTAGTTTTATATAGTTTTATATAGTTTTATATAGTTCTATAGAGTTTTATATAGGTTTATATAGTTTTATATAGCTTTATATAGTTCTATAGAGTTTTAAATAGTTTTATATAGCTTTGTTATTTTTACATAGTTTTCTATAGAGTTTTATATAGTTTTATATAGTTTTATATAGTTTTATATAGTTTTATTAGTTTTATATAGTTTTATATAGTTTTATATAGTTTCATAGATTTTTATATAGTTTTGTTAGTTTTATATAGTTTTATAGAGTTTTATATAGTTTTATCTAGTTTTATATAGTTTTATTAGTTTTATATAGTTTCATATAGTTTTATATAGTCTTATAGAGTTTAGTATAGTTTTATATAGTTTTATATAGTTTCATATAGTTTTATATAGTTTTACATAGTTTTATATAGTTTTGTTAGTTTTATATAGTTTCATATAGTTTTATTTAGTTTCATTAGTTTTATATAGTTTTATATAGTTTTATATATTTTTATATAGTTTTATATACTTTTATATAGTTTTATATGGTTCTATAGTGTTTTCTATAGGTTTATATAGTTTTGTTAGTTTTATATAGTTTTATATAGTTTTAAATAGTTTTATACAGTTTTATATAGTTTTATATAGTTTTGTTAGTTTAATATAGTTTTATATAGTTTTATATAGTTTGTATAGTTTTATACAGTTTTATATGTTTTTATATAGATTTATTAGTTTTATTAGTTTTATTATAGCTTTATATAGTTTTATATAGTATTAAACATCTTTATATAGTTATATATAGTTCTCCATAGTTTTACACAGCTTTATATAGTTTTATATAGTTTTATATAGTTTTATACAGTTTTATATGGTTTTATATAGAGTTATTAGTTTGATTAGTTTTATTATAGCTTTATATAGTTTTATATAGTATTATACATCTTTATATAGTTATATATAGTTCTCCATAGTTTTATACAGCTTTATTTAGTTTTATATAGTTTTATATAGTTCTATAGAGTTTTATATAGGTTTATATAGTTTTGTTAGTTTTATATAGTTCTATATAGTTTTAATTAGTTTTATATAGTTTTATATAGTTTTGTTAGTTATATATAGTTTTATATAGTTTTATAGAGTTTTATATAGTTTTATATAGTTTTATATAATTTTATATAGTTTTATATAGTTTTATTAGTTTTGTATAGTTTTATATAGTTTTATATAGTTTTATATAGTTTTACATAGTTTTGTATAGTTTTATATAGTTTTATATAGTTTTATATAGTTTTATTAGTTTTATGTAGTTTTGTATAGTTTCATATAGTTTTATATAGTTTTGTTAGTTTTATATAGTTTCATATAGTTTTATATAGTCTTATACAGTTTAGTATAGTTTTATATAGTTTTATATAGTTTCATATAGTTTTATATAGTTTTGTTAGTTTTATATAGTTTCATATAGTTTTATATAGTCTTATACAGTTTAGTATAGTTTTATATAGTTTTATATAGTTTCATATAGTTTTATATAGTTTTACAAACTTTTATACAGTTTTGTTAGTTTTATATAGTTTCATATAGTTTTATATAGTTTCATTAGTTTTATATAGTTTTATATAGTTTTATATATTTTTATATAGTTTTATATACTTTTATATAGTTTTATATTGTTCTATAGTGTTTTCTATAGGTTTATATAGTTTTGTTAGTTTTATATAGTTTTATATAGTTTTAAATAGTTTTATATAGTTTTATATAGTTTTATGTAGTTTTGTTAGTTTTATATAGTTTTATATAGCTTTATATAGTTTTATTTTGTTTTATACAGTGTTATAGAGTTTTATATAGTACCATATAGCTTTATATAGTTATGTTAGTTTTATTTAGTTTTATGTAGTTTTATTTTGTTTTATATAGTGTTATATAGTTTTATATAGTACTATATAGTTTTATATAGTTTGTTAGTTTTAGATAGTTTTATATAGTTTTACATAGTTTTATATAGTTTTGTATAGTTTTATATAGTTTTATATAGTTTTATATAGTTTTATATAGTTTTATATAGTTTTATATAGTTTTATATAGTTTTATTAGTTTTATGTAGTTTTGTATAGTTTCATATAGTTTTATATAGTTTTGTTAGTTTTATATAGTTTCATATAGTTTTATATAGTCTTATAGAGTTTAGTATAGTTTTATATAGTTTTATATAGTTTCATATAGTTTTATATAGTTTTACATAGTTTTATATAGTTTTGTTAGTTTTATATAGTTTCATATAGTTTTATTTAGTTTCATTAGTTTTATATAGTTTTATATAGTTTTATATATTTTTATATAGTTTTATATACTTTTATATAGTTTTATATGGTTCTATAGTGTTTTCTATAGGTTTATATAGTTTTGTTAGTTTTATATAGTTTTATATAGTTTTAAATAGTTTTATACAGTTTTATATAGTTTTATATAGTTTTGTTAGTTTAATATAGTTTTATATAGTTTTATATAGTTTGTATAGTTTTATACAGTTTTATATGTTTTTATATAGATTTATTAGTTCTATTAGTTTTATTATAGCTTTATATAGTTTTATATAGTATTATACATCTTTATATAGTTATATATAGTTCTCCATAGTTTTATACAGCTTTATTTAGTTTTATATAGTTTTATATAGTTCTATAGAGTTTTATATAGGTTTATATAGTTTTGTTAGTTTTATATAGTTCTATATAGTTTTAATTACTTTTATATAGTTTTATATAGTTTTGTTAGTTTTATATAGTTTTATATAGTTTTATTTTGTTTTATATAGTGTTATATAATTTTACATAGTTTTATATAGTTTTATATAGTTTTATATAGTTCTATAGAGTTTTATATAGGTTTATATAGTTTTGTATAGCTTTATATAGTTCTATAGAGTTTTAAATAGTTTTATATAGCTTTGTTATTTTTACATAGTTTTCTATAGTTCTATAGAGTTTTATATAGTTTTATATAGTTTTATATAGTTTTATTAGTTTTATATAGTTTTATATAGTTTTATATAGTTTCATAGAGTTTTATATAGTTTTATATAGTTTTATATAGTTTTGTTAGTTTTATAGAGTTTTATATAGTTTTATCTAGTTTTATATAGTTTTATTAGTTTTATATAGTTTTATATAGTTTTATACCGTCTTATAGGGTTTTATATAGTTTTGTTAGTTTTATATAGTTTTAAATAGTTTTTTATAGTTTTGTTAGTTTTATATAGTTTTAAATAGTTTTATATAGTTTTATATAGTTTTATATAGTTTTATATAGATTCATATAGTATTATATGGTTTTACATTGTTTTATTAGCTTTATATAGTTTTATATAGTTTTATATAGTTTTATTAGTTTTACATAGTTTTATATAGTTTTATATAGTTTCATAGAGTTTTATATAGTTTTATATAGTTTTATATAGTTTTGTTAGTTTTATAGAGTTTTGTATAGTTTTATCTAGTTTTATATAGTTTTATTAGTTTTATATAGTTTTATATAGTTTTATACCGTCTTATAGAGTTTTATATAGTTTTGTTAGTTTTATTAGTTTTATGTAGTTTTTTATAGTTTCATATAGTTTTATATAGTTTTGTTAGTTTTATATAGTTTCATATAGTTTTATATAGTCTTATACAGTTTAGTATAGTTTTATATAGTTTTCTATAGTTTCATATAGTTTTATATAGTTTTACAAACTTTTATATAGTTTTGTTAGTTTTATATAGTTTCATATAGTTTTATATAGTTTCATTAGTTTTATATAGTTTTATATAGTTTTATATATTTTTATATAGTTTTATATACTTTTATATAGTTTTATATGGTTCTATAGTGTTTTCTATTGGTTTATATAGTTTTGTTAGTTTTATATAGTTTTATATAGTTTTAAATAGTTTTATACAGTTTTATATAGTTTTATATAGTTTTATATAGTTTTTTATAGTTTTGTTAGTTTTATATAGTTTTAAATAGTTTTATATAGTTTTATATAGTTTTATATAGTTTTATATACATTCATATAGTATTATATAGTTTTACATTGTTTTATTAGCTTCCTATAGTTTTATATAGTTTTATATAGTTTTACATAGTTTTATATAGTTTTGTTAGTTTTATATAGTTTTATATAGTTTTATATAGTTTTATATAGTTTTATATAGTTTTATATAGATTCATATAGTATTATATGGTTTTACATTGTTTTATTAGCTTTATATAGTTTTATATAGTTTTATATAGTTTTATTAGTTTTACATAGTTTTATATAGTTTTATATAGTTTCATAGAGTTTTATATAGTTTTATATAGTTTTATATAGTTTTGTTAGTTTTATAGAGTTTTGTATAGTTTTATCTAGTTTTATATAGTTTTATTAGTTTTATATAGTTTTATATAGTTTTATACCGTCTTATAGAGTTTTATATAGTTTTGTTAGTTTTATTAGTTTTATGTAGTTTTTTATAGTTTCATATAGTTTTATATAGTTTTGTTAGTTTTATATAGTTTCATATAGTTTTATATAGTCTTATACAGTTTAGTATAGTTTTATATAGTTTTCTATAGTTTCATATAGTTTTATATAGTTTTACAAACTTTTATATAGTTTTGTTAGTTTTATATAGTTTCATATAGTTTTATATAGTTTCATTAGTTTTATATAGTTTTATATAGTTTTATATATTTTTATATAGTTTTATATACTTTTATATAGTTTTATATGGTTCTATAGTGTTTTCTATTGGTTTATATAGTTTTGTTAGTTTTATATAGTTTTATATAGTTTTAAATAGTTTTATACAGTTTTATATAGTTTTATATAGTTTTATATAGTTTTTTATAGTTTTGTTAGTTTTATATAGTTTTAAATAGTTTTATATAGTTTTATATAGTTTTATATAGTTTTATATACATTCATATAGTATTATATAGTTTTACATTGTTTTATTAGCTTCCTATAGTTTTATATAGTTTTATATAGTTTTACATAGTTTTATATAGTTTTGTTAGTTTTATATAGTTTTATATAGTTTTATATAGTTTCATATAGTTTTATATAGTTTTACATAGTTTTATATAGTTTTGTTAGTTTTATATAGTTTCATATAGTTTTATTTAGTTTCATTAGTTTTATATAGTTTTATATAGTTTTATATATTTTTATATAGTTTTATATACTTTTATATAGTTTTATATGGTTCTATAGTGTTTTCTATAGGTTTATATAGTTTTGTTAGTTTTATATAGTTTTATATAGTTTTAAATAGTTTTATACAGTTTTATATAGTTTTATATAGTTTTGTTAGTTTAATATAGTTTTATATAGTTTTATATAGTTTGTATAGTTTTATACAGTTTTATATGTTTTTATATAGATTTATTAGTTTTATTAGTTTTATTATAGCTTTATATAGTTTTATATAGTATTAAACATCTTTATATAGTTATATATAGTTCTCCATAGTTTTATACAGCTTTATATAGTTTTATATAGTTTTATATAGTTTTATACAGTTTTATATTGTTTTATATAGAGTTATTAGTTTGATTAGTTTTATTATAGCTTTATATAGTTTTATATAGTATTATACATCTTTATATAGTTATATATAGTTCTCCATAGTTTTATACAGCTTTATTTAGTTTTATATAGTTTTATATAGTTCTATAGAGTTTTATATAGGTTTATATAGTTTTGTTAGTTTTATATAGTTCTATATAGTTTTAATTACTTTTATATAGTTTTATATAGTTTTGTTAGTTTTATATAGTTTTATATAGTTTTATTTTGTTTTATATAGTGTTATATAATTTTACATAGTTTTATATAGTTTTATATAGTTTTATATAGTTCTATAGAGTTTTATATAGGTTTATATAGTTTTGTATAGCTTTATATAGTTCTATAGAGTTTTAAATAGTTTTATATAGCTTTGTTATTTTTACATAGTTTTCTATAGTTCTATAGAGTTTTATATAGTTTTATATAGTTTTATATAGTTTCATTAGTTTTATATAGTTTTATATAGTTTTATATAGTTTCATAGTGTTTTATATAGTTTTATATAGTTTTATATAGTTTTGTTAGTTTTATAGAGTTTTATATAGTTTTATCTAGTTTTATATAGTTTTATTAGTTTTATATAGTTTTATATAGTTTTATACCGTCTTATAGAGTTTTATATAGTTTTGTTAGTTTTATATAGTTTTATATAGTTTTATAGAGTT
Source organism: Nomia melanderi (assembly GCF_051020985.1). Lineage (NCBI taxonomy): Eukaryota > Metazoa > Arthropoda > Insecta > Hymenoptera > Halictidae > Nomia > Nomia melanderi. The sequence goes on along the minus strand of NW_027475956.1, from coordinate 13,534 downwards.
TTATAGAGTTTTATATAGTTTTATATAATTTTATATAGTTTTATATAGTTTTATTAGTTTTGTATAGTTTTATATAGTTTTATATAGTTTTATATAGTTTTATATAGTTTCATATAGTTTTATATAGTTTTATTAGTTTTATTATAGCTTTATATAGTTTTATATAGTATTATACATCTTTATATAGTTAAATATAGTTCTCCATAGTTTTATACAGCTTTATATAGTTTTATATAGTTTTATATAGTTTTATACAGTTTTATATAGCTTTATATAGTTTTATATAATTTTATATAGTTTTATATTGTTTTATATAGTTTTATATAGTTTTATATAGTTTATATAGTTTTATACAGTTTCAGACAGTTTTATATAGTTTTATATAGTTTTATATAGTTTTATTTAGTTTTGTTAGTTTTATATAGTTTTATATAGTTTCATATAGTTTTGTTAGTTTTGTATTGTTTTCTATAGTTTTATATAGTTTTACATAGTTTTATATAGTTTTGTTAGTTTTGTATAGTTTTATATAGTTTTATATAGTTTTATATAGTTTTGTTAGTTTTGTATAGTTTTATATAGTTTTATATAGTTTTGTTAGTTTTGTATTGTTTTATATAGTTTTTTATAGTTTTAGAGAGTTTTATATAGTTTTATATAGTACTATATAGTTTTATATAGTTTTATTAATTTTACATAGTATTGTATAGTTTTATATAGTTTTACATAGTTTTGTTACTTTTATATAGTTTTATATAGTTTTATAGAATTTCATATAGTTTTATATAGTTTTATTAGTTATATATAGTTTTATATAGTTTTATATAGTTTTGTATAGTTTTATATAGTTTTATATAGTCTCGTTAGTTTTATATAGTTTTCTATAGTTTTATATAGTTTTATATAGTTTATATAGCTTTATATAGTTTTATATAATTTTATATATTTTTATATATAGTTTTATACAGTGTTATATAGTTCTATATGGTTTTATATAGTTTTATACAGTTTCATATAGTTATATAGTTTTATATAGTTTTATAAAGTTTTATAAAGTTTTATATAGTTTTATATAGTTTTATATACTTTTGTATAGTTTTATATAGTTTTATATAGTTTATATAGTTTTATACAGTTTCAGACAGTTTTATATAGTTTTATATAGTTTTATATAGTTTTGTGAGTTTTGTATAGTTTTATATTGTTTTATATAGTTTTATATAGTTTTACATAGTTTTATATAGTTTTATTTGTTTTATATAGTTTTATATAGTTTTATATAGTTTTATATAGTTTTATATAGTTTGATACAGTTTTATATAGTTTTAAATATTTTTATATGGTTTTATATGGTTTTATATAGTTTTATATAGTTTTATATAGTTTGTATAGTTTTATACAGTTTCAGACAGTTTTATATAGTTTTATATAGTTTTATACAGTTTTATATGGTTTTATATAGATTTATTAGTTTTATTAGTTTTATTATAGCTTTATATAGTTTTATATAGTATTATACATCTTTATATAGTTATATATAGTTCTCCATAGTTTTTGACACCTTTATATAGTTTTATATAGTTTTATATAGTTTTATACAGTTTTATATAGTTTTATATAGTTCTATAGAGTTTTATATAGGTTTATATAGTTTTGTTAGTTTTATATAGTTCTATATAGTTTTAATTACTTTTATATAGTTTTATATAGTTTTGTTAGTTTTATATAGTTTTATATAGTTTTATTTTGTTTTATATAGTGTTATATAATTTTACATAGTTTTATATAGTTTTATATAGTTTTATATAGTTCTATAGAGTTTTATATAGGTTTATATAGTTTTGAATAGCTTTATATAGTTCTATAGAGTTTTAAATAGTTTTATATAGCTTTGTTATTTTTACATAGTTTTCTATAGTTCTATAGAGTTTTATATAGTTTTATATAGTTTTATATAGTTTCATTAGTTTTATATAGTTTTATATAGTTTTATATAGTTTCATAGTGTTTTATATAGTTTTATATAGTTTTATATAGTTTTGTTAGTTTTATAGAGTTTTATATAGTTTTATCTAGTTTTATAGAGTTTTATTAGTTTTATATAGTTTTATATAGTTTTATACCGTCTTATAGAGTTTTATATAGTTTTGTTAGTTTTATATAGTTTTGTTAGTTTTATATAGTTTTATATAGTTTTATAGAGTTTTATAGAGTTTTATAGAGTTTTATATAGTTTTATATAATTTTATATAGTTTTATATAGTTTTATTAGTTTTGTATAGTTTTATATAGTTTTATATAGTTTTATATAGTTTTATACAGTTTTATATGGTTTTATATAGAGTTATTAGTTTTATTAGTTTTATTATAGCTTTATATAGTTTTATATAGTATTATACATCTTTATATAGTTATATATAGTTCTCCATAGTTTTATACAGCTTTATTTAGTTTTATATAGTTTTATATAGTTTCATATAGTTTTATATAGTTTTATTAGTTTTATTATAGCTTTATATAGTTTTATATAGTATTATACATCTTTATATAGTTAAATATAGTTCTCCATAGTTTTATACAGCTTTATATAGTTTTATATAGTTTTATAAAGTTTTATAAAGTTTTATATAGTTTTATATAGTTTTATATACTTTTGTATAGTTTTATATAGTTTTATATAGTTTTATATAGTTTATATAGTTTTATACAGTTTCAGACAGTTTTATATAGTTTTATATAGTTTTATATAGTTTTGTGAGTTTTGTATAGTTTTATATTGTTTTATATAGTTTTATATAGTTTTACATAGTTTTATATAGTTTTATTTGTTTTATATAGTTTTATATAGTTTTATATAGTTTTATATAGTTTTATATAGTTTGATACAGTTTTATATAGTTTTAAATATTTTTATATGGTTTTATATGGTTTTATATAGTTTTATATAGTTTTATATAGTTTGTATAGTTTTATACAGTTTCAGACAGTTTTATATAGTTTTATATAGTTTTATACAGTCTTATATGGTTTTATATAGATTTATTAGTTTTATTAGTTTTATTATAGCTTTATATACTTTTATATAGTATTATACATCTTTATATAGTTATATATAGTTCTCCATAGTTTTTGACAGCTTTATATAGTTTTATATAGTTTTATATAGTTTTATACAGTTTTATATAGTTTTATATAGTTTTATATAGTTTTATATAATTTTATATAGTTTTATATTGTTTTATATAGTTTTACATAGTTTTATATAGTTTATATAGTTTTATACTGTTTCAGACAGTTTTGTATAGTTTTATATAGTTTTAGATAGTTTTATTAGTATTATATAGTATTATATAGTTTTAAATAGTTTTATATAGTTTTATATAGTTTTATATAGTTTTATATAGTTTTATATAGTTTTATATAGTTTTCTATAGTTTTATATAGTTTTATATAGTTTTATATAGTTTTATACAGTTTTATATAGTCTTATATATTTTTATATATAGTTTTATACAGTGTTATATAGTTCTATATGGTTTTATATAGTTTTATACAGTTTCATATAGTTATATAGTTTTATATAGTTTTATAAAGTTTTATATAGTTTTATATAGTTTTATATACTTTTGTATAGTTTTATATAGTTTTATATAGTTTATATAGTTTTATACAGTTTCAGACAGTTTTATATAGTTTTATATAGTTTTATATAGTTTTGTGAGTTTTATATAGTATTATATAGTTTTAAATAGTTTTATATAGTTTTATATAGTTTTATATAGTTATATAGTTTTATATAGTTTTATATAGTTTTATATAGTTTTATATAGTTTTATATAGTTTTATATAGTTTTATATAGTTTTATATAGTTTTATATAGTTTTATATACTTTTGTATAGTTTTATATAGTTTTTTATAGTGTTATATAGTTCTATATGGTTTTATATTGTTTTATACAGTTTTATATAGTTATATAGTTTTATATAGTTTTATATAGTTTTATATAGTTTTATATAGTTTTATATAGTTTTATATAGTTTTATATAGTTTTATATAGTTTTATATAGTTTTATATACTTTTGTATAGTTTTATATAGTTTTCTATAGTTCTATAGAGTTTTATATAGTTTTATATGGTTTTATAGAGTTTTATACAGTTCGTTATAGTTGTATATAGTTTTATATAGCTCTATAGAGTTTTATATAGTTTTATATACTTTTGTATAGTTTTATATAGTTTTCTATAGTTCTATAGAGTTTTATATAGTTTTATATGGTTTTATAGAGTTTTATACAGTTTTTTATAGTTGTATATAGTTTTATATAGTTCTATAGAGTTTTATATAGGTTTATATAGTTTTGTTAGTTTTGTATAGTTTTATATAGTTTTATACAGTTTTATATAGTTATATAGTTTTATATATTTTTATATAGTTTTCTATAGTTCTATAGAGTTGTATATAGTTTTATATGGTTTTATAGAGTTTCATACAGTTTTTTATTGTTGTATATAGTTTTATATAGTTCTATAGAGTTTTATATAGGTTTATATAGTTTTCTTATTTTTATATAGTTTTGTATAGTTTTATATAGTTTTATATAGTTTTACATATTTTTATTAGCTCTATATAGTTTTATATAGTTTTATATAGTTTTATATAGTTTTATATAGTTTTATATAGTTTTATATAATTTTATATAGTTTTGTATTGTTTTATATAGTTTTATATAGTTTTATATAGTTTATATAGTTTTATACAGTTTCAGACAGTTTTGTATAGTTTTATATAGTTTTATATAGTTTTATTAGTATTATATAGTATTATATAGTTTTAAATAGTTTTATATAGTTTTATATAGTTTTATATAGTTTTATATAGTTTTATATAGTTTTACATAGTTTTATATAGTTTTATATAGTTTTATATAGTGTATATAGTTTTGTACAGTTACAGTCAGTTTTATATAGTTTTATATAGTTTTATATAGTTTTATTAGCGTTTTATAGTTTTATATAGTTTTGTATAGTATTATATAGTGTTGTATAGTTTTATATAGTTTTATAACGTTTTATATAGTTTTGTTAGTTTTATATAGTTTCATATAGTTTTATATAGTACTATATAGTTTTATATAGTTTTATTAGTTTTATAAAGTTTTATATAGTTTTATATAGTTTTATATAGTACTATATAGTTTTATATTTTTGGTAGTTTTATATAGTTTTATATAGTTTTATATAGTTTTATATAGTTTTATATAGTTTTATACAGTTTTAAATAGTTTTATATAGTTTTATATAGTTTTATATAGTTTTACATAGTTTTATATAGTTTTATATAGTTTTATATAGTTTTATATAGTTTTATATAGTTTTATATAGTTTTATATACTTTTGTATAGTTTTATATAGTTTTCTATAGTTCTATAGAGTTTTATATAGTTTTATATGGTTTTATAGAGTTTTACACAGTTTTTTATAGTTGTATATAGTTTTATATAGTTCTATAGAGTTTTATATAGGTTTATATAGTTTTGATAGTTTTGTATAGTTTTATATAGTTTTATACAGTTTTATATAGTTATATAGTTTTATATAGTTTTATATAGTTTTATATAGTTTTATATAGTTTTATATAGTTTTATATACTTTTGTATAGTTTTATATAGTTTTATATAGTGTTATATAGTTTTATATAGTTTTATATAGTTTTATATAGTTTTATATAGTTTTATATACTTTTGTATAGTTTTATGTAGTTTTCTATAGTTCTCTGGAGTTTTATATAGTTTTATATGGTTTTATACAGTTTTATACAGTTTGTTATAGTTGTATATAGTTTTATATAGTTCTATAGAGTTTTATATAGGTTTATATAGTTTTGTTAGTTTTGTATAGTTTTATATAGTTTTATATAGTCTTATATAGTTTTGTTAGTTTTGTTAGTTTTATATAGTTTTATATAGTTTTGTTAGTTTTGTTAGTTTTGTATACTTTTATATAGTTTTATATAGTTTTATAGAGTTTTTTATAGTTTTATATAGTACTATATAGTTTTATATAGTTTTATTAATTTTATATAGTTTTGTATAGTTTTATGTAGTTTTACATAGTTTTGTTACTTTTATATAGTTTTATATAGTTTTATAGAATTTCATATAGTTTTATACAGTTTTATTAGTTATACATAGTTTTATATAGTTTTATATAGTTTTATTAGCGCTTTATACTTTTATGTAGTTTTATATAGTATTATATAGTCTTGTATAGTTTTATTAGTTATATATTTTTTTATAGTTTTAATAGAATTATATAGTTTTACATAGTTTTATTTAGCCCTATGTAGTGTGACATAGTTTTATTAGTTTTATATAGTTTTACATAGTTTTATTAGCTCTATATAGTTTTATATAGTTTTATTAGTTTTACATAGTTTTATATAGTTTTATATAGTTTTATATAGTGTTATATAGTTCTATATGGTTTTATATAGTTTTATACAGTTTTATATAGTTAAATAGTTTTATATAGTTTTATATAGTTTTATATAGTTTTACATAGTTTTATATAGTTTTATACAGTTTTATATAGTTTTATATAGTTCTACATAGTTTTGTATAGCTTTATATAGTTTTATATAGTTTTAAATAGTTTTATATAGTTCTATATAGTTTTATATTGTTTTATATAGGGTTATGTAGTTTTATATAGTACTATATAGTTTTATATAGTTTTGTTAGTTTTATATAGTTTTATACAGTTTGATATAGTTTAATATAGATTTATATTGTTTTATATAGTTTTATATAGTTTTATATAGTTTTATATAGTATTATATTGTTTTACATAGTTTTATTAGCTTTATATGGTTTTATATAGTTTTAATAGAATTTTATAGTTTTCCATAGTTTTATTAGTTTTACAGAGTTTTATATAGTTTCATATAGTTTTATATAGTTTTATATAGTTTTATATAGTTTTATATAGTTTTATATAGTTTTATATAGTTTTATATAGTTTTATATAGTTTTCTTAGTTTTATATAGTTTTATATAGTTCTATAGAGTTTTATATAGGTTTATACAGTTTTGTTAGTTTAATATAGTTTTATATAGTTTTATATACTTTTGTATAGTTTTTTATTGTTTTATATAGTTTTATATAGTTTTATATAGCTTTATATATTTTTATATATAGTTTTATACAGTGTTATATAGTTCTATATGGTTTTATATAGTATTATACAGTTTTATATAGTTTTATATGGTTTCATATAGTTTTATATAGTTTTGTTAGTTTTATATAGTTTTATACAGTTTTATAGAGTTTCATATAGATTTATATAGTTTTATTAGTTTTATATAGTTTTATACAGTTTTATATGGTTTTATATAGATTTATTAGTTTTATTAGCTTTATTATAGCTTTATATAGTTTTATATAGTATTATACGGTTTTATATAGTTTTATATAATTCTGCATAGTTTTATATAGCTTTATCTAGTTTTACATACTTTTATACAGTTTCATATAGTTTTATATAGTATTATAATGTTTTATATAGTTTTGTTAGTTTTATATAGTTTCATACAGTTTTATATAGTACTATATAGTTTTGTATAGTTTTATATAGTTTTATATAGTTTCATATAGTTTTATATAGTCTTATATAGTTTTATACAGTTTTATATGGTTTTATATAGATTTATTAGTTTTATTAGTTTTATTATAGCTTTATATAGTTTTATATAGTATTATACAGTTTTATTTAGTTTTATATTGTTCTACATAGTTTTATATAGCTTTATATAGTTTTATATAGTTTTATATAGTTTTATATAGTTTTATATAGTTTTTGTTTAGTTTTATATAGTTTTTGTTTAGTTTTATATAGTTTTATATTGTTTTATATAGTTTTGTTAGTTTTATATAGTTTTATAGAGTTTTATATGGTTTCATATAGTTTTATATAGTTTTGTTAGTTTTATATAGTTTTATACAGTTTTATAGAGTTTCATATAGATTTATATAGTTTTATTAGTTTTATATAGTTTCAGAGAGTTTTATATAGTTTTATATAGTTTTATACAGTTTTATATGGTTTTATATAGATTTATTAGTTTTATTAGCTTTATTATAGCTTTATATAGTTTTATATAGTTTTATATAGTTTTATACTGTTTTATATAGTTTTATATAGTACTATATAGTTTTATATTGTCTTATATAGTTCTATGGAGTTTTATATAGGTTTATATAGTTTTGTTAGTTTTAATTAGTTTTACATAGTTTTATATAGTTTTATATAGATTTATATTGTTTTATATAGTTTTATATAGTTTTATTAGTTTTATATAGTGTTATATAGTTTTATATAGTTTTATATAGTTTTATATAGTTTTATATAGTTTTATATAGTTTTATATAGTTTTATATACTTTTATATAGTCTTATATAGTTTTATACAGTTTTATATGGTTTTATATAGATTTATTAGTTTTATTAGTTTTATTATAGCTTTATATAGTTTTATATAGTATTATACAGTTTTATTTAGTTTTATATTGTTCTACATAGTTTTATATAGCTTTATATAGTTTTATATAGTTTTATATAGTTTTATATAGTTTTATACAGTTCTATGGAATATTATATAGGTTTATATAGTTTTGTTAGTTTTATATAGTTTTATATAGTTTCATATAGTTTTGTTAGTTTCATATAGTTTCATATAGTTTTATATAGTTTTATATAGTTTTATAAAGTTTTATATAGTGTTATATAGTTTTATATAGTACTATATAGTTTTATATAGTTTTATTCATTTTATATAGTTTTATATAGTTTTATATGGTTCTATATAGTTCTATATAGTTTTATATAGTATTATATAGTTTTACATAGTCTTATTAGCTTTATATAGTTTTATATAGTTTTACATAGTTTTATATAGTTTTGTTAGTTTTATATAGTTTTATAAAGTTTTATATAGTCTTATATAGTTTTATATAGTTTTACATAGTTTTATATAGTTTTGTTAGTTTTATATAGTTTTATATAGTTTTATATAGTTTTATATAGTTTCATATCGTTTTATATAGTTTTATATAGTGTATATAGTTTTGTACAGTTACAGACAGTTTTATATAGTTTTATATAGTTTTATATAGTTTTATATAGTTTTATACAGTTTGATATAGTTTAATATAGATTTATATTGTTTTATATAGTTTTATTTAGTTTTATATAGTTTTATATAGTATTATATTGTTTTATATAGTTTTATTAGCGTTTTATAGTTTTATACAGTTTTGTATAGTATTATATAGTGTTGTATAGTTTTATATAGATTTATAACGTTTTACATAGTTTTGTTAGTTTTATATAGTTTCATATAGTTTTATATAGTACTATATAGTTTTATATAGTCTTATTAGTTTTATATAGTTTTATAAAGTTTTATATAGTTTTATACAGTTTTGTATAGCTTTATATAGTTTTATATAGTTTTAAATAGTTTTATATAGTTCAATATAGTTTTATATAGTTTTATATAGTTTTATATAGTTTTATATAGTTTTATATAATTTTATATAGTTTTATATTGTTTTATATAGTTTTATATAGTTTTATATAGTTTATATTGTTTTATACGGTTTCAGACAGTTTCATATAGTTTTATATAGTTTTATATAGTTTTATATAGTTTTATTAGTTTTATATAGTTTTATATAGTTTTATTAGCGTTTTATAGTTTTATAACGTTTTATATAGTGTTGTTAGTTTTATATAGTTTCATATAGTTTTATATAGTACTACATAGTTTTATATAGTTTTATTACTTTTATATAGTTTTATATAGTCTTATATAGTTTTATATAGTTTTATATAGTACTATATAGTTTTACATAGTTTTATTAGTTTTATATAGTTTTATTAGTTTTATATTGTTTTATATAGTTCTACATAGTTTTATATAGGTTTATCTAGTTTTACATAGTTTTATGTAGTTTTATACAGTTTTATATAGTTTTATATAGTTTTATGTAGTTTTATATAGTTTTACATAGTTTTATACAGTTTTATATAGTTTTATATAGTTTTATATAGTGTATATAGTTTTGTACAGTTACAGTCAGTTTTATATAGTTTTATATAGTTTTATATAGTTTTATTAGCGTTTTATAGTTGTATATAGTTTTGTTTAGTATTATATAGTGTTGTATAGTTTTATATAGTTTTATAACGTTTTATATAGTTTTGTTAGTTTTATATAGTTTCATATAGTTTTATATAGTACTATATAGTTTTATATAGTTTTATTAGTTTTATAAAGTTTTATATAGTTTTATATAGTTTTATATAGTACTATATAGTTTTATATACTTTTGGTAGTTTTATATAGTTTTATATAGTTTTATATAGTATTATATAGTTTTATATAGTTTTATACAGTTTTAAATAGTTTTATATAGTTTTATATAGTTTTATATAGTTTTACATAGTTTTATATAGTTTTATATAGTTTTATATAGTTTTATATAGTTTTATATAGTTTTATATAGTTTTATATACTTTTGTATAGTTTTATATAGTTTTCTATAGTTCTATAGAGTTTTATATAGTTTTATATGGTTTTATAGAGTTTTACACAGTTTTTTATAGTTGTATACAGTTTTGTATAGTTCTATAGAGTTTTATATAGGTTTATATAGTTTTGATAGTTTTGTATAGTTTTATATAGTTTTATACAGTTTTATATAGTTATATAGTTTTATATAGTTTTATATAGTTTTATATAGTTTTATATAGTTTTATATAGTTTTATATAGTTTTATATACTTTTGTATAGTTTTATATAGTTTTATATAGTGTTATATAGTTCTATATGGTTTTATATAGTTTTATACAGTTTTATATAGTTATATAGTTTTATATAGTTTTATATAGTTTTATATAGTTTTATATAGTTTTATTTAGTTTTATATAGTTTTATATAGTTTTATATAGTTTTATATAGTTTTATATACTTTTGTATAGTTTTATATAGTTTTATATAGTGTTATATAGTTCTATATGGTTTTATATAGTTTTATACAGTTTTATATAGTTATATAGTTTTATATAGTTTTATATAGTTTTATATAGTTTTATATAGTTTTATTTAGTTTTATATAGTTTTATATAGTTTTATATAGTTTTATATAGTTTTATATAGTTTTATATAGTTTTATATACTTTTGTATAGTTTTATGTAGTTTTCTATAGTTCTCTGGAGTTTTATATAGTTTTATATGGTTTTATAGAGTTTTATACAGTTTGTTATAGTTGTATATAGTTTTATATAGTTCTATAGAGTTTTATATAGGTTTATATAGTTTTGTTAGTTTTGTATAGTTTTATATAGTTTTATATAGTCTTATATAGTTTTGTTAGTTTTGTTAGTTTTATATAGTTTTATATAGTTTTGTTAGTTTTGTTAGTTTTGTATACTTTTATATAGTTTTATATAGTTTTATAGAGTTTTTTATAGTTTTATATAGTACTATATAGTTTTATATAGTTTTATTAATTTTATATAGTTTTGTATAGTTTTATGTAGTTTTACATAGTTTTGTTACTTTTATATAGTTTTATATAGTTTTATAGAATTTCATATAGTTTTATACAGTTTTATTAGTTATACATAGTTTTATATAGTTTTATATAGTTTTATTAGCGCTTTATAGTTTTATGTAGTTTTATATAGTATTATATAGTCTTGTATAGTTTTATTAGTTATATATTTTTTTATAGTTTTAATAGAATTATATAGGTTTACATAGTTTTATTTAGCCCTATGTAGTGTGACATAGTTTTATTAGTTTTATATAGTTTTACATAGTTTTATTAGCTCTATATAGTTTTATATAGTTTTATTAGTTTTACATAGTTTTATATAGTTTTATATAGTTTTATATAGTGTTATATAGTTCTATATGGTTTTATATAGTTTTATACAGTTTTATATAGTTAAATAGTTTTATATAGTTTTATATAGTTTTATATAGTTTTATATAGTTTTATATAGTTTTACATAGTTTTATATAGTTTTATACAGTTTTATATAGTTTTATATAGTTCTACATAGTTTTGTATAGCTTTATATAGTTTTATATAGTTTTAAATAGTTTTATATAGTTCTATATAGTTTTACATTGTTTTATATAGGGTTATGTAGTTTTATATAGTACTATATAGTTTTATATAGTTTTGTTAGTTTTATATAGTTTTATACAGTTTGATATAGTTTAATATATATTTATATTGTTTTATATAGTTTTATATAGTTTTATATAGTTTTATATAGTATTATATTGTTTTACATAGTTTTATTAGCTTTATATGGTTTTATATAGTTTTAATAGAATTTTATAGTTTTCCATAGTTTTATTAGTTTTACAGAGTTTTATATAGTTTCATATAGTTTTATATAGTTTTATATAGTTTTATATAGTTTTATATAGTTTTATATAGTTTTATATAGTTTTATATAGTTTTATATAGTTTTATATAGTTTTATATAGTTTTATATAGTTTTATATAGTTTCATATAGTTTTATATAGTACTACATAGTTTTATATAGTTTTATTACTTTTATATAGTTTTATATAGTCTTATATAGTTTTATATAGTTTTATATAGTACTATATAGTTTTACATAGTTTTATTAGTTTTATATAGTTTTATTAGTTTTATATTGTTTTATATAGTTCTACATAGTTTTATATAGGTTTATCTAGTTTTACATAGTTTTATGTAGTTTTATACAGTTTTATATAGTTTTATATAGTTTTATGTAGTTTTATATAGTTTTACATAGTTTTATACAGTTTTATATAGTTTTATATAGTTTTATATAGTGTATATAGTTTTGTACAGTTACAGTCAGTTTTATATAGTTTTATATAGTTTTATATAGTTTTATTAGCGTTTTATAGTTTATATAGTTTTGTATAGTATTATATAGTGTTGTATAGTTTTATATAGTTTTATAACGTTTTATATAGTTTTGTTAGTTTTATATAGTTTCATATAGTTTTATATAGTACTATATAGTTTTATATAGTTTTATTAGTTTTATAAAGTTTTATATAGTTTTATATAGTTTTATATAGTACTATATAGTTTTATATACTTTTGGTAGTTTTATATAGTTTTATATAGTTTTATATAGTTTTATATAGTTTTATATAGTTTTATACAGTTTTAAATAGTTTTATATAGTTTTATATAGTTTTATATAGTTTTGTATAGTTTTATATAGTTTTATATAGTTTAATATAGTTTTATATAGTTTTATATAGTTTTATATAGTACTATATAGTTTTATATAGTTTTATTAGTTTTATATAGTTTTATATAGTCTTATATAGTTTTATATAGTTTTATATAGTACTACATAGTTTTATATAGTTTTATTAGTTTTATATAGTTTTATATATTTTTATATAGTTTTATTAGTTTTATATAGTTTTATATAGTTTTTATA
>NW_027475955.1:0-25524 GCF_051020985.1 Nomia melanderi | reverse complement strand
AAACTATACAAAACTAACAAAACTTGTATAGAACTGTATAAAACTATACAAAACTATATAAATCTATATAAAACTATATAAAACTAACAAAACTATATAAAACTCTATAAAACTATACAAAACTAACAAAACTAAATAACTATATAAAACTATATAAAACTATATAAAACTATATAAACCTATATAATACTATATAAAACTAACAAAACTCTATAGAACTATAAAAAACTATACAAAACTATATAAATCTATATAAAACTTTATAAAACTAACAAAACTATATAAAACTATATGAAACTATATAAAGCTATATAAAACTATACAAAACTAACAAAACTATATGAAACTATATAAAACTATACAAAACTAACAAAACTATATAAAACTATATGAAACGATATAAAACAGTATAAAACTATATAAAGCTATATAAAACTATATAAAACTAACAAAACTATATAAAACCATATAAAACTATATAAAACTCTATAAAACTCTATAAAACTCTATAAAACTATATAAAACGAATAAAACAAAACTATATAAAACTTTATAAAAACTATATAAAACTATAAAAAACTAACAAATCTATATAAAACTACATAAAACTATATAAAACTATATAAAACTATACAAAACTAACAAAACTATATAAAACTATATAAAATTATACAAAACTAACAAAACTATATAAATCTATATGAAACTATATAAAACTATATAAAACTATATAAAACTATATAAAGCTATATAAAACTATATAAAACTATACAAAACTGACAAAACTATATAAAACTATATAAAACTATATAAAAATCTATAAAACTATATAAAACTATACAAAACTAACAAAACTATATAAAACTATATAAAACTATATAAAACTATACAAAACTAACGAAACTATATAAAACTATATAAAACTATATAAAACTATCCAAAACTAACAAAACTCTATAGAACTATATAAAACTATACAAAACTATATAAATCTATATAAATCTATATGAAACTAACGAAACTATAGAAAACTCTATAAAACTCTATAAAACTATATAAAACTATATAATACTATATAAAACTAATAAACCTATATAAAACTATATAAAATTCTGTAAAAGTATATTAAACTAGTAAAACTATATAAAACTATATAAAACTATACAAAACTAACAAAACTATATAAAACTATATAAAACTAACAAAACTATATAAAACTATATGAAACTATATAAATCTATATAAAACTATATAAAACTAACAAAAGTATAGAAAACTATATAAAACTATATAGAACCCTATAAAACTATATAACACTATATAAAACTATATAAAACTATATAAAACTATATAAATATATATAAAATTATATAAAACTAACAAAACTATATAAAACCATATAAAACTATGTAAAAATCCATAAAACTATATAAAACTATACAAAACTAACAAAACTATATAAAACTAAATAAAACTATATGAAACTAACAAAACTATATAAAACTATATGGAACTATATAAACTATATAAAACTATATGGAACTATATAAACTATATAAAATTATACAAACCTAACAAAACTATATAAAACTATATAAAACTATATAAAACCATATGAAACTATATAAAACTATATAATACTATATAAAACTATATAAAACTATATAAAACTATATAAAACTATACAAAACTATCAAAGCTGTATATAACTATATAAAACAAACAAAACTATATAAAACTATATGAAACTATATAAAGCTATATAAAACTATACAAAACTAACAAAACTATATAAAACTATATAAAACTATACAAAACTAACAAAACTATATAAAACTATATGAAACGATATAAAACTATATAAAACTATATAAAGGTATATAAAACTAACAAAACTATATAAAACCATATAAAACTATATAAAATTAACAAAACTATATAATACTATATAAATCTCTATAGAACTATATAAAACTATATAAAACGATATAAAATTATGTAAAGCTAATAAAAGTATATAAAACTATATAGTACTATATAAAACTATATAAAACTAACAAAACTATATAAAACTATGTAAAACTATATAAAACTATATAAAACTAATAAACCTATATAAAACTATATAAAACTCTATAAAACTATACAAAACTAATAAAACTATATAAACTATATAAAACTATATAAAACTATATAAAACCATACAAAACTAACAAAACTATATAAAACTATATAAAACTATATTAAACTATATAATACTATACAAAACTAACAAAACTATATAAAACTATATAAAACTATATAACACCATACAAAACTAACAAAACTATATAAAACTATATAAAACTATATAAAACCATACAAAACTAACAAAACTATATAAAACTAATAAAACTATATAAAACTATATAAAACTAAGAAAACTATATAAAACTATATAAAACTATACAAAACTAACAAAACTATATAAAACTATATACAACTATCAAAACTATATAAAACTATATAAAACTATATAAAACTGTATAAAACTATATAAAACTACATAAAAATAACAAAACTATATAAAACCATATAAAACTATATAAAACTCTATAAAACTATATAAAACTATACAAAACTAACAAAGCTATATAAAACTATATGAAACTATATAAACCTATATAAAACTATACAAAACTAACAAAACTATATAAAACTATATAAAACAATATAGAACCCTATAAAACTATATAACACTATATAAAACTATATAAAACTATATAAAACTATATAAAACTAACAAAAGTATATAAAACTATATAAAACTATATAGAACCCTATAAAACTATATAACACTATATAAAACTATATAAAACTATATAAAACTATATAAATCTATATAAAATTATATAAAACTAACAAAACTATATAAAACCATATAAAACTATGTAAAAATCCATAAAACTATATAAAACTATACAAAATTAACAAAACTATATAAAACTATATAAAACTATATGAAACTATACAAAACTATCAAAGCTATATATAACTATATAAAACTAACAAAACTATATAAAACTATATGAAACTATATAAAGCTATATAAAACTATAGAAAACTAACAAAACTATATGAAACTATATAAAACTATACAAAACTAACAAAACTATATAAAACTATATGAAACGATATAAAACAGTATAAAACTATATAAAGCTATATAAAACTATATAAAACTAACAAAACTATATAAAACCATATAAAACTATATAAAACTCTATAAAACTCTATAAAACTCTATAAAACTATATAAAACGAATAAAACAAAACTATATAAAACTTTATAAAACTATATAAAACTATAAAAAACTAACAAATCTATATAAAACTACATAAAACTATATAAAACTATATAAAACTATACAAAACTAACAAAACTATATAAAACTATATAAAATTATACAAAACTAACAAAACTATATAAATCTATATGAAACTATATAAAACTATATGAAACTATATAAAACTATATAAAACTATATAAAACTATACAAAACTGACAAAACTATATAAAACTATATAAAACTATATAAAACTATACAAAACTGACAAAACTATATAAAACTATATAAAACTATATAAAACTCCATAAAACTATATAAAACAATATAAAACGAATAAAACTATATAAAACTACATAAAACGAATAAAACTATATAAAACTATATAAAACTAATAAAACTATATAAAACTATATAAAACTATACAAAACTAACAAAACTATATAAAACTATATACAACTATCAAAACTATATAAAACTATACAAAACTAACAAAACTATATAAAACTATATAAAACTATATAAAACTATATAAAACTAACAAAACTATATAAAACTCTATAAAACTCTATAAAACTGTATAAAACTATATAAAACTATATAAAACTATATACATCTATATAAAACTATATAAAACTAACAAAACTATATAAAACTATATGAAACTATATAAAGCTATATAGAACCCTATAAAACTATATAACACTATATGAAACTATATAAAACTATATAAAACTATACAAAACTAACAAAACTATATAAAATTATATGAAACTATATAAACCTATATAAAACTATACAAAACTAACAAAACTATATAAAACTATATAAAACTATGTAAAACTATAAAAAACTAACAAATCTATATAAAACTACATAAAACTATATAAAACTATATAAAACTATATAAAACTATACAAAACTAACAAAACTATATAAAACTATATAAAACTATACAAAACTAACAAAACTATATAAAACTATATACAGCTAACAAAACTATATAAAACTATATAAAACTATATAAAACTGTATAAAACTATATAAAACTATATATAACGAATAAAACTATATAAAACTATATAAAACTCTATAAAACTATATAAAACTATGTAAAACCATACAAAACTCACAAAATTATATAAAACTATATAAAACTATATAAAACTATATAAAACTATATAATACTATACAAAACTAACAAAACTATATAAAACTATATAAAACTATATAAAACTATACAAAACTAACGAAACTATATAAAACTATATAAAACTATATAAAACTATCCAAAACTAACAAAACTCTATAGAACCATATAAAACTATACAAAACTATATAAATCTATATAAATCTATATGAAACTAACAAAACTATAGAAAACTCTATAAAACTCTACAAAACTATATAAAACTATATAATACTATATAAAACTAATAAACCTATATAAAACTATATAAAATTCTATAAAAGTATATAAAACTAATAAAACTATATAAAACTATATAAAACTATACAAAACTAACAAAACTATATAAAACTATATAAAACTAACAAAACTATATAAAACTATATGAAACTATATAAATCTGTATAAAATTATATAAAACTAACAAAAGTATATAAAACTATATAAAACTATATAGAACCCTATAAAACTATATAACACTATATAAAACTATATAAAACTATATAAAACTATATAAATATATATAAAATTATATAAAACTAACAAAACTATATAAAACCATATAAAACTATGTAAAAATCCATAAAACTATATAAAACTATACAAAACTAACAAAACTATATAAAACTAAATAAAACTATATGAAACTAACAAAACTATATAAAACTATATGGAACTATATAAACTATATAAAATTATACAAACCTAACAAAACTATATAAAACTATATAAAACTATATAAAACTATATGAAACTATATAAAACTATATAATACTATATAAAACTATATAAAACTATATAAAACTATATAAAACTATACAAAACTATCAAAGCTGTATATAACTATATAAAACAAACAAAACTATATAAAACTATATGAAACTATATAAAGCTGTATAAAACTATACAAAACTAACAAAACTATATAAAACTATATAAAACTATACAAAACTAACAAAACTATATAAAACTATATGAAACGATATAAAACTATATAAAACTATATAAAGCTATATAAAACTAACAAAACTATATAAAACCATATAAAACTATATAAAATTAACAAAACTATATAATACTATATAAATCTCTATAGAACTATATAAAACTATATAAAACGATATAAAATTATGTAAAGCTAATAAAAGTATATAAAACTATATAGTACTATATAAAACTATATAAAACTAACAAAACTATATAAAACTATGTAAAACTATATAAAACTATATAAAACTAATAAACCTATATAAAACTATATAAAACTCTATAAAACTATACAAAACTAATAAAACTATATAAACTATATAAAACTATATAAAACTATATAAAACCATACAAAACTAACAAAACTATATAAAACTATATAAAACTATATAAAACTATATGATACTATACAAAACTAACAAAACTATATAAAACTATATAAAACTATATAACACCATACAAAACTAACAAAACTATATAAAACTATATAAAACTATATAAAACTATATAAAACTATACAAAACTAACAAAACTATATAAATCTATATGAAACTATATAAAACTATATAAAACTATATGAAACTATATAAAACTATATAAAACTATATAAAAATATACAAAACTGACAAAACTATATAACACTATATAAAACTATATAAAACTATACAAAACTGACAAAACTATATAAAACTATATAAAACTATATAAAACTCCATAAAACTATATAAAACAATATAAAACGAATAAAACTATATAAAACTACATAAAACGAATAAAACTATATAAAACAATATAAAACGAATAAAACTATATAAAACTACATAAAACGAATAAAACTATATAAAACTATATAAAACTAATAAAACTATATAAAACTATATAAAACTAATAAAACTATATAAAACTAACAAAACTATATAAAACTATGTAAAACTATATAAAACTATATAAAACTAATAAACCTATATAAAACTATATAAAACTCTATAAAACTATACAAAACTAATAAAACTATATAAACTATATTAAACTATATAAAACTATATAAAACCATACAAAACTAACAAAACTATATAAAACTATATAAAACTATATAAAACTATATGATACTATACAAAACTAACAAAACTATATAAAACTATATAAAACTATATAACACCATACAAAACTAACAAAACTATATAAAACTATATAAAACTATATAAAACTATATAAAACTATACAAAACTAACAAAACTATATAAATCTATATGAAACTATATAAAACTATATAAAACTATATGAAACTATATAAAACTATATAAAACTATATAAAACTATACAAAACTGACAAAACTATATAACACTATATAAAACTATATAAAACTATACAAAACTGACAAAACTATATAAAACTATATAAAACTATATAAAACTCCATAAAACTATATAAAACAATATAAAACGAATAAAACTATATAAAACTAGATAAAACGAATAAAACTATATAAAACTATATAAAACTAATAAAACTGTATAAAACTATATAAAACTATATGAAACTATATAAAACTATATAAAACTATATAAAACTATACAAAACTGACAAAACTATATAACACTATATAAAACTATATAAAACTATACAAAACTGACAAAACTATATAAAACTATATAAAACTATATAAAACTCCATAAAACTATATAAAACAATATAAAACGAATAAAACTATATAAAACTAGATAAAACGAATAAAACTACATAAAACTATATAAAACTAATAAAACTATATAAAACTATATAAAACTAATAAAACTATATAAAACTATATAAAACTATACAAAACTAACAAAACTATATAAAACTATATACAACTATCAAAACTATATAAAACTATATAAAACTATATAAAACTCTATAAAACTATATAAAACTATATAAAACGAATAAAACTTTATAAAACTATATAAAACTATATAAAACTATATACAACTGTATAATAAAATATAAAACTATATAAAACTAACAAAACTATATAAAACTGTATAATAAAATATAAAACTATATAAAACTAACAAAACTATATAAACCTATATAAGACTCTATAGAACTATATAAAACTAACAAAACTATATAAACCTATATAAGACTCTATAGAACTATATAAAACTACATAAAACTATACAAAATTATGTAAAACTAATAAAACTATATAAATCTATATAAAACTATACAAAACTATATACAACTGTATAATAAAATATAAAACTATATAAAACTAACAAAACTATATAAAACTGTATAATAAAATATAAAACTATATAAAACTAACAAAACTATATAAACCTATATAAGACTCTATAGAACTATATAAAACTAACAAAACTATATAAACCTATATAAGACTCTATAGAACTATATAAAACTACATAAAACTATACAAAATTATGTAAAACTAATAAAACTATATAAAACTATATAAAACTATACAAAACTAACAAAACTATATAAAACTATATACAACTAACAAAACTATATAAAACTGTATAAAACTATATAAAACTATATAAAACTGTATAATAAAATATAAAACTATCTAAAACTAACAAAACTATATAAAACTATATAAAACTATATGAAACTATATATAACTATATAAAACTATACAAAACTAACAAAACTATATAAAACTATATACAACTATATAAAACTATATAAAACTATACAAAACTAACAAAACTATATAAAACTATATAAAACTATATAAAACTATATAAAACTATACAAAACTAACTAAACTATATAAAACTATATAAAACTATATAAAACTATACAAAACTTACAAAACTATATAAAACTACATAAACTATATAAAAGTATATAAAACTATTAAAAACTAACAAAACTATATAAAACTATATGAAACTATATAAAACTATATAAAACTATATAAAACTATATAAAACTATATAAAACTATATGAAACTATATGAAACTATATAAAACTATATAAAACTAAATGAAACTATATAAAACTATATAATACTATTCAAAACAAACAAAACTATATAAAACTATATACAACTAACAAAACTATATAAAACTATATAAAACTATATAAAACTGTATAAAACTATATAAAACTATATAAAACTAACAAAACTATATAAAACTCTATAAAACTATATAAAACTATACAAAACTAACAAAGCTATATAAAACTATATGAAACTATATAAACCTATATAAAACTATACAAAACTAACAAAACTATATAAAACTATATAAAACAATATAGAACCCTATAAAACTATATAACACTATATAAAACTATATAAAACTATATAAAACTATATAAAACTAACAAAAGTATATAAAACTATATAAAACTATATAGAACCCTATAAAACTATATAACACTATATAAAACTATATAAAACTATATAAAACTATATAAATCTATATAAAATTATATAAAACTAACAAAACTATATAAAACCATATAAAACTATGTAAAAATCCATAAAACTATATAAAACTATACAAAACTAACAAAACTATATAAAACTATATAAAACTATATGAAACTATACAAAACTATCAAAGCTATATATAACTATATAAAACTAACAAAACTATATAAAACTATATGAAACTATATAAAGCTATATAAAACTATACAAAACTAACAAAACTATATAAAACTATATAAAACTATACAAAACTAACAAAGCTATATAAAACTATATGAAACGATATAAAACAGTATAAAACTATATAAAGCTATATAAAACTATATAAAACTAACAAAACTATATAAAACCATATAAAACTATATAAAACTATATGAAACTATATAAAACTATATAAAACTATATAAAACTATACAAAACTGACAAAACTATATAACACTATATAAAACTATATAAAACTATACAAAACTGACAAAACTATATAAAACTATATAAAACTATATAAAACTCCATAAAACTATATAAAACAATATAAAACGAATAAAACTATATAAAACTAGATAAAACGAATAAAACTATATAAAACTATATAAAACTAATAAAACTATATAAAACTATATAAAACTAATAAAACTATATAAAACTATATAAAACTATACAAAACTAACAAAACTATATAAAACTATATACAACTATCAAAACTATATAAAACTATATAAAACTATATAAAACTCTATAAAACTATATAAAACTATATAAAACGAATAAAACTTTATAAAACTATATAAAACTCTATAAAACTATATAAAACTATATAAAACCATACAAAACTAACAAAACTATATAAAACTATATAAAACTATATAAAACCATACAAAACTAACAAAACTATATGAAACTATATAAAACTATATAAAACTATATAAAACTATACAAAACTATACAAAACTAACAAAACTATATAAAACTATATGAAGCTATATAAAACTATATAAAACTATATAAAGCTATATAAAACTATATAAAACTATATAAAACTATATAAAACTATATAAAACTATACAAAACTATCAAAGCTATATATAACTATATAAAACTAACAAAACTATATAAAACTATATGAAACTATATAAACCTATATAAAACTATACAAAACTAACAAAACTATATAAAACTATATAAAACTATATAAAGCAATAAAAAACTGACAAATCTATATAAAACTACATAAAACTATATAAAACTATATAAAACTATACAAAACTAACAAAACTATATAAAACTATATAAAACTATATAAAACTATATAAAACTATATAATACTATACAAAACTAACAAAACTATATAAAACTATATAAAACTCTATAAAACTATACAAAACTAATAAAACTATATAAAACTATATAAAACTATATAAAACTGTACAGAACCAACAAAACTATATTAAACTATACAAAGTTAACAAAACTATATAAAACTATATAAAACTATATAAAACTAACAAAACTATATAAACCTATATAAAACTCTGTAGAACTATATAAAACTATATAAAACTATACAAAATTATGTAAAACTAATAAAACTATATAAAACTATATAAAACTATATAAAACTGTATAATAAAATATAAAACTATATAAAACTAACAAAACTATATAAACCTATATAAGACTCTATAGATCTATATAAAACTACATAAAACTATACAAAATTATGTAAAACTAATAAAACTATATAAAACTATATAAAACTATACAAAACTCACAAAACTATATAAAACTATATACAACTAACAAAACTATATAAAACTGTATAAAACTATATAAAACTATATAAAACTGTACAATAAAATATAAAACTATCTAAAACTAACAAAACTATATAAAACTATATAAAACTATATGAAACTATATATAACTATATAAAACTATACAAAACTAACAAAACTATATAAAACTATATAAAATTATATAAAACTATATAAAACTATACAAAACTAACAGAACTATATAAATCTATATGAAACTATATAAAACTATATAAAACTATATGAAACTATATAAAACTATATAAAACTATATAAAACTATACAAAACTGACAAAACTATATAAAACTATATAAAACTATATGAAACTATATATAACTATATAAAACTATACAAAACTAACAAAACTATATAAAACTATATAAAATTATATAAAACTATATAAAACTATACAAAACTAACAGAACTATATAAATCTATATGAAACTATATAAAACTATATAAAACTATATGAAACTATATAAAACTATATAAAACTATATAAAACTATACAAAACTGACAAAACTATATAACACTATATAAAACTATATAAAACTATACAAAACTGACAAAACTATATAAAACTATATAAAACTATATAAAACTCCATAAAACTATATAAAACAATATAAAACGAATAAAACTATATAAAACTAGATAAAACGAATAAAACTATATAAAACTATATAAAACTAATAAAACTATATAAAACTATATAAAACTAACAAAACTATATAAAACTATATGAAACTATATAAACCTATATAAAACTATACAAAACTAACAAAACTATATAAAACTATATAAAACTATATAAAACTATAAAAAACTAACAAATCTATATAAAACTACATAAAACTATATAAAACTATATAAAACTATATAAAACTATAAAAAACTAACAAATCTATATAAAACTACATAAAACTATATAAAACTATATAAAACTATATAAAACTATACAAAACTAACAAAACTATATAAAACTATATAAAACTATACAAAACTAACAAAACTATATAAAACTATATAAACTATATAAAACTATATAAAACTATTAAAAACTAACAAAACTATATAAAACTATATGAAACTATATAAAACTATACAAAACTAACAGAACTATATAAAACTATATAAACTATATAAAACTATATAAAACTATATAAAACCATATACAACTGTATAATAAAATATAAAACTATATAAAACTAACAAAACTATATAAAACTGTATAATAAAATATAAAACTATATAAAACTAACAAAACTATATAAACCTATATAAGACTCTATAGAACTATATAAAACTAACAAAACTATATAAACCTATATAAGACTCTATAGAACTATATAAAACTACATAAAACTCTACAAAATTATGTAAAACTAATAAAACTATATAAAACTATATAAAACTATACAAAACTAACAAAACTATATAAAACTATATACAACTAACAAAACTATATAAAACTGTATAAAACTATATAAAACTATATAAAACTGTATAATAAAATATAAAACTATCTAAAACTAACAAAACTATATAAAACTATATAAAACTATATGAAACTATATATAACTATATAAAACTATACAAAACTAACAAAACTATACAAAACTAACTAAACTATATAAAACTATATAAAACTATATAAAACTATACAAAACTTACAAAACTATATAAAACTACATAAACTATATAAAAGTATATAAAACTATTAAAAACTAACAAAACTATATAAAACTATATGAAACTATATAAAACTATATAAAACTATATAAAACTATATAAAACTATATAAAACTATATGAAACTATATGAAACTATATAAAACTATATAAAACTAAATGAAACTATATAAAACTATATAATACTATTCGAAACAAACAAAACTATATAAAACTATATACAACTAACAAAACTATATAAAACTATATAAAACTATATAAAACTGTATAAAACTATATAAAACTATATAAAACTAACAAAACTATATAAAACTCTATAAAACTATATAAAACTATACAAAACTAACAAAGCTATATAAAACTATATGAAACTATATAAACCTATATAAAACTATACAAAACTAACAAAACTATATAAAACTATATAAAACAATATAGAACCCTATAAAACTATATAACACTATATAAAACTATATAAAACTATATAAAACTATATAAAACTAACAAAAGTATATAAAACTATATAAAACTATATAGAACCCTATAAAACTATATAACACTATATAAAACTATATAAAACTATATAAAACTATATAAATCTATATAAAATTATATAAAACTAACAAAACTATATAAAACCATATAAAACTATGTAAAAATCCATAAAACTATATAAAACTATACAAAACTAACAAAACTATATAAAACTATATAAAACTATATGAAACTATACAAAACTATCAAAGCTATATATAACTATATAAAACTAACAAAACTATATAAAACTATATGAAACTATGTAAAGCTATATAAAACTATACAAAACTAACAAAACTATATAAAACTATATAAAACTATACAAAACTAACAAAACTATATAAAACTATATGAAACGATATAAAACAGTATAAAACTATATAAAGCTATATAAAACTATATAAAACTAACAAAACTATATAAAACCATATAAAACTATATAAGACTCTATAAAACTCCATAAAACTATATAAAACGAATAAAACAAAACTATATAAAACTTTATAAAACTATATAAAACTATAAAAAACTAACAATTCTATATAAAACTACATAAAACTATATAAAACAATATAAAACTATACAAAACTAACAAAACTATATAAAACTATATAAAACTATACAAAACTAACAAAACTATATAAATCTATATGAAACTATATAAAACTATATAAAACTATATAAAACTATATGAAACTATATAAAGCTATATAAAACTATATAAAACTATACAATACTGACAAAACTATATAAAACTATATAAAACTATATAAAAATCTATAAAACTATATAAAACTATACAAAACTAACAATACTATATAAAACTATATAAAACTATATGAAACTAACAAAACTATATAAAACTATATGAAACTATATAAACCATATAATTATACGAAGCTAACAAAACTATATAAAACTATATAAAACTATATAAAACTATATAAAACTATACAAAACTAACAAAACTATATAAAACTATATGAAGCTATATAAAACTATATAAAACTATATAAAGCTATATAAAACTATATAAAACTATATAAAACTATATAAAACTATATAAAACTATACAAAACTAACAAAACTATATAAAACTATATAAAACTATATAAAGCTATACAAAACTAACAAAACTCTATTGAACTATATAAAACTAACAAAACTATATAAACCTATATAAGACTCTATAGAACTATATAAAACTACATAAAACTATACACAATTATGTAAAACTAATAAAACTATATAAAACTATATAAAACTATACAAAACTAACAAAACTATATAAAACTATATACAACTAACAAAACTATATAAAACTGTATAAAACTATATAAAACTATATAAAACTGTATAATAAAATATAAAACTATCTAAAACTAACAAAACTATATAAAACTATATAAAACTATATGAAACTATATGTAACTATATAAAACTATACAAAACTAACAAAACTATATAAAACTATATACAACTATATAAAACTATATAAAACTATACAAAACTAACAAAACTATATGAAACTATATAAAACTATATAAAACTATATAAAACTATACAAAACTTACAAAACTATATAAAACTACATAAACTATATAAAACTATATAAAACTATATAAAACTATTAAAAACTAACAAAACGATATAAAACTATATGAAACTATATAAAACTATATAAAACTATATAAAACTATATAAAACTATATGAAACTATATGAAACTATATAAAACTATATAAAACTAAATGAAACTATATAAAACTATATAATACTATTCAAAACTAACAAAACTATATAAAACTATATACAACTAACAAAACTATATAAAACTATATAAAACTATATAAAACTGTATAAAACTATATAAAACTATATAAAACTAACAAAACTATATAAAACTCTATACAACTATATAAAACTATACAAAACTAACAAAGCTATATAAAACTATATGAAACTATATAAACCTATATAAAACTATACAAAACTAACAAAACTATATAAAACTATATAAAACAATATAGAACCCTATAAAACTATATAACACTATATAAAACTATATAAAACTAACAAAAGTATATAAAACTATATAAAACTATATAGAACCCTATAAAACTATATAACACTATATAAAACTATATAAAACTATATAAAACTATATAAATTTATATAAAATTATATAAAACTAACAAAACTATATAAAACCATATAAAACTATGTAAAAATCCATAAAACTATATAAAACTATACAAAACTAACAAAACTATATAAAACTATATAAAACTATATGAAACTATACAAAACTATCAAAGCTATATATAACTATATAAAACTAACAAAACTATATAAAACTATATGAAACTATATAAAACTATATAAAACTATATAAAACTATATGAAACTATATAAAGCTATATAAAACTATATAAAACTATACAATACTGACAAAACTATATAAAACTATATAAAACTATATAAAAATCTATAAAACTATATAAAACTATACAAAACTAACAAAACTATATAAAACTATATAAAACTATATGAAACTAACAAAACTATATAAAACTATATGAAACTATATAAACCATATAATTATACGAAGCTAACAAAACTATATAAAACTATATAAAACTATATAAAACTATATAAAACTATACAAAACTAACAAAACTATATAAAACTATATGAAGCTATATAAAACTATATAAAACTATATAAAGCTATATAAAACTATATAAAACTATATAAAACTATATAAAACTATATAAAACTATACAAAACTAACAAAACTATATAAAACTATATAAAACTATATAAAGCTATACAAAACTAACAAAACTCTATTGAACTATATAAAACTAACAAAACTATATAAACCTATATAAGACTCTATAGAACTATATAAAACTACATAAAACTATACACAATTATGTAAAACTAATAAAACTATATAAAACTATATAAAACTATACAAAACTAACAAAACTATATAAAACTATATACAACTAACAAAACTATATAAAACTGTATAAAACTATATAAAACTATATAAAACTGTATAATAAAATATAAAACTATCTAAAACTAACAAAACTATATAAAACTATATAAAACTATATGAAACTATATGTAACTATATAAAACTATACAAAACTAACAAAACTATATAAAACTATATACAACTATATAAAACTATATAAAACTATACAAAACTAACAAAACTATATGAAACTATATAAAACTATATAAAACTATATAAAACTATACAAAACTTACAAAACTATATAAAACTACATAAACTATATAAAACTATATAAAACTATATAAAACTATTAAAAACTAACAAAACGATATAAAACTATATGAAACTATATAAAACTATATAAAACTATATAAAACTATATAAAACTATATGAAACTATATGAAACTATATAAAACTATATAAAACTAAATGAAACTATATAAAACTATATAATACTATTCAAAACTAACAAAACTATATAAAACTATATACAACTAACAAAACTATATAAAACTATATAAAACTATATAAAACTGTATAAAACTATATAAAACTATATAAAACTAACAAAACTATATAAAACTCTATACAACTATATAAAACTATACAAAACTAACAAAGCTATATAAAACTATATGAAACTATATAAACCTATATAAAACTATACAAAACTAACAAAACTATATAAAACTATATAAAACAATATAGAACCCTATAAAACTATATAACACTATATAAAACTATATAAAACTAACAAAAGTATATAAAACTATATAAAAACTATATAGAACCCTATAAAACTATATAACACTATATAAAACTATATAAAACTATATAAAACTATATAAATTTATATAAAATTATATAAAACTAACAAAACTATATAAAACCATATAAAACTATGTAAAAATCCATAAAACTATATAAAACTATACAAAACTAACAAAACTATATAAAACTATATAAAACTATATGAAACTATACAAAACTATCAAAGCTATATATAACTATATAAAACTAACAAAACTATATAAAACTATATGAAACTATATAAAACTATATAAAACTATACAAAACTAACAAAACTATATAAAACTATATAACACTATACAAAACTAACAAAACTATATAAATCTATATGAAACTATATAAAACTGTATAAAACTATATAAAACTATATGAAACTATATAAAGCTATATAAAACTATATAAAACGATACAAAACTGACAAAACTATATAAAACTATATAAAACTATATAAAAATCTATAAAACTATATAAAACTATACAAAACTAACAAAACTATATAAAACTATATAAAACTATATGAAACTAACAAAACTATATAAAACTATATGAAACTATATAAACCATATAATTATACAAAACTAACAAAACTATATAAAACTATATAAAACTATATAAAACTATATAAAACTATATAAAACTATACAAAACTAACAAAACTATATAAAACTGTATAAAACTATATAAAACTAACAAAACTATATAAAACTATATAAACTATATAAAACTATATAAAACTATTAAAAACTAACAAAACTATATAAAACTATATGAAACTATATAAAACTATACAAAACTAACAGAACTATATAAAACTATATAAACTATATAAAACTATATAAAACTATATAAAACAATATAGAACCCTATAAAACTATATAACACTATATAAAACTATATAAAACTAACAAAAGTATATAAAACTATATAAAACTAACAAAAGTATATAAAACTATATAAAACTATATAGAACCCTATAAAACTATATAACACTATATAAAACTATATAAAACTATATAAAACTATATAAAACTACATAAAACTATACAAAACTAACAAAACTATATAAAACTATATAAAACTATATAAAACTATATAATACTATACAAAACTAACAAAACTATATAAAACTATATAAAACTCTATAAAACTATACAAAACTAATAAAACTATATAAAACTATATAAAACTATATAAAACTATACAAAACTAACAAAACTATATAAAACTATATACAAGTATATAAAACTATATAAAACTATACAAAACTAACAAAACTATATAAAACTATATAAAACTATATAAAACTATATAAAACTATACAAAACGAACTAAACTATATAAAACTATATAAAACTATATAAAACTATACAAAACTTACAAAACTATATAAAACTACATAAACTATATAAAACTATATAAAACTATATAAAACTATATAAAACTAACAAAACTATATAAAACTATATGAAACTATATAAACCTATATAAAACTATACAAAACTAACAAAACTATATAAAACTATATAAAACTATATAAAACTATAAAAAACTAACAAATCTATATAAAACTACATAAAACTATATAAAACTATATAAAACTATATAAAACTATAAAAAACTAACAAATCTATATAAAACTACATAAAACTATATAAAACTATATAAAACTATATAAAACTATACAAAACTAACAAAACTATATAAAACTATATAAAACTATACAAAACTAACAAAACTATATAAAACTATATAAACTATATAAAACTATATAAAACTATTAAAAACTAACAAAACTATATAAAACTATATGAAACTATATAAAACTATACAAAACTAACAGAACTATATAAAACTATATAAACTATATAAAACTATATAAAACTATATAAAACAATATAGAACCCTATAAAACTATATAACACTATATAAAACTATATAAAACTAACAAAAGTATATAAAACTATATAAAACTAACAAAAGTATATAAAACTATATAAAACTATATAGAACCCTATAAAACTATATAACACTATATAAAACTATATAAAACTATATAAAACTATATAAAACTATATAAAACTATACAAAACTAACAAAACTATATAAAACTATATAAAACTATATAAAACTATATAATACTATACAAAACTAACAAAACTATATAAAACTATA
The DNA here is from genome assembly GCF_051020985.1 of Nomia melanderi. Lineage (NCBI taxonomy): Eukaryota > Metazoa > Arthropoda > Insecta > Hymenoptera > Halictidae > Nomia > Nomia melanderi. The sequence continues at coordinate 6,515 of NW_027475955.1, read as the reverse complement.
TAAAACTCTATAAAACTATACAAAACTAATAAAACTATATAAAACTGTATAAAACTATATAAAACTGTACAGAACCAACAAAACTATATTAAACTATACAAAGTTAACAATACTATATAAAACTATATAAAACTATATAAAACTATATAAAACTATATAAAACTAACAAAACTATATAAACCTATATAAAACTCTGTAGAACTATATAAAACTATATAAAACTATACAAAATGATGTAAAACTAATAAAACTATATAAAACTATATAAAACTATATAAAACTGTATAATAAAATATAAAACTATATAAAACTAACAAAACTATATAAAACTATATAAAAATCTATAAAACTATATAAATCTATATAAAACTAAAAAAACTATATAAAACTGTATATAACTATATAAAACTATACAAAACTATATACAACTGTATAATAAGATATAAAACTATATAAAACTAACAAAACTATATAAAACTGCATAATAAAATATAAAACTATATAAAACTAACAAAACTATATAAACCTATATAAGACTCTATAGATCTATATAAAACTACATAAAACTATACAAAATTATGTAAAACTAATAAAACTATATAAAACTATATAAAACCATACAAAACTAACAAAACTATATAAAACTATATACAGCTAACAAAACTATATAAAACTGTATAAAACTATATAAAACTATATAAAACTATATAAAACTATATGAAACTATATAAAACTATATAAAACTAAATGAAACTAACAAAACTATATAAAACTATATGAAACTATATAAAACTATATAAAACTATATAATACTATATAAAACTATATAAAACTAACAAAACTATATAAAACTATATAAAACTATATAAAGCTATATAAAATTATGTAAAACTTTATAAATCTATATAAAACTGTATAATACTATATAAAACTATATAACACTATATAAAACTATACAAAACTAACAAAACTCTATAGAACTATAAAAAACTATACAAAACTATATAAATCTATATAAAACTTTATAAAACTAACAAAACTATATAAAACTCTATAAAACTCTATAAAACTGTATAAAACTATATAAAACTCTATAGAACTATATAAAACTACATAAAACTATACAAAATTATGTAAAACTAATAAAACTATATAAAACTATATAAAACTATACAAAACTAACAAAACTATATAAAACTATATACAGCTAACAAAACTATATAAAACTATATAAAACTATATAAAACTGTATAAAACTATATAAAACTATATATAACGAATAAAACTATATAAAACTATATAAAACTCTATAAAACTATATAAAACTATGTAAAACCATACAAAACTAACAAAATAGTATAAAACTATATAAAACTATATAAAACTATATAAAACTATATAATACTATACAAAACTAACAAAACTTTATAAAACTATATAAAACTATATAAACCTATACAAAACTAACGAAACTATATAAAACTATATAAAACTATATAAAACTATCCAAAACTAACAAAACTCTATAGAACTACATAAAACTATACAAAACTATATAAATCTATATAAATCTATATGAAACTAACAAAACTATAGAAAACTCTATAAAACTCTATAAAACTATATAAAACTATATAATACTATATAAAACTAATAAACCTATATAAAACTATATAAAATTCTGTAAAAGTATATAAAACTAATAAAACTATATAAAACTATATAAAACTATACAAAACTAACAAAACTATATAAAACTATATAAAACTAACAAAACTATATAAAACCATATAAAACTATGTAAAAATCCATAAAACTATATAAAACTATACAAAACTAACAAAACTATATAAAACCATATAAAACTATATAAAACTCTATAAAACTCTATAAAACTATATAAAACGAACAAAACAAAACTATATAAAACTTTATAAAACTATATAAAACTATAAAAAACTAACAAATCTATATAAAACTACATAAAACTATATAAAACTATATAAAGCTTTATTAAGCTATATAAAACTATATAAAACTATACAAAACTGACAAAACTATATAAAACTATATGAAACGATATAAATCTATATAAAACTATACAAAACTAACAAAACTATATAAATCTATATGAAACTATATAAAACTATATAAAACTATATGAAACTATATAAAACTATATAAAACTATATAAAACTATATAATACTCTATAAAACTATATAAAACTATATAAAACTATATAAAACTATATGAAACTATATAAAACTATATAATACTCTATAAAACTATATAAAACTATATAAAACTATATAAAACTATACAAAACTATCAAAGCTGTATATAACTATATAAAACAAACAAAACTATATAAAACTATATGAAACTATATAAAGCTATATAAAACTATACAAAACTAACAAAACTATATAAAACTATTTAAAACTATACAAAACTAACAAAACTATATAAAACTATATGAAACGATATAAATCTATATAAAACTATACAAAACTAACAAAACTATATAAATCTATATGAAACTATATAAAACTATATAAAACTATATGAAACTATATAAAACTATATAAAACTATATAAAACTATACAAAACTGACAAAACTATATAAAACTATATAAAACTATATAAAACTATACAAAACTGACAAAACTATATAAAACTATATAAAACTATATAAAACTCCATAAAACTATATAAAACTATATAAAACCATACAAAACTAACAAAACTATATAAAACTATATAAAACTATATAAAACTATATAAAACTATATAAAACTATACAAAACTAACAAAACTATATAAAACTATATAAAAACTATATAAAACTATACAAAACTAACAAAACTATATAAAACTATATAAAACTATATAAAACTATATAAAACTATACAAAACTAACAAAACTCTATTGAACTATATAAAACTATACAAAACTATATAAATCTATATAAAACTATATAAAACTAACAAAACTATATAAAACTATATGAAACTATATAAACCTATATAAAACTATACAAAACTAACCAAACTATATAAAACTATATAAAACTATATAAAACTATATAAAACTATAAAAAACTAACAAATCTATATAAAACTACATAAAACTATATAAAACTATAAAAAACTAACAAATCTATATAAAACTACATAAAACTATATAAAACTATATAAAAGTATATAAAACTATACAAAACTAACAAAACTATATAAAACTATATAAAAGTATATAAAACTATACAAAACTAACAAAACTATATAAAACTATATAAAACTATATAAAACTATACCAAACTAACAAAACTATATAAAACTAACAAAACTATATAAAACTATATACAACTATATAAAACTATATAAAACTATACAAAACTAACAAAACTATATAAAACTATATAAAACTATATAAAACTATATAAAACTATACAAAACTAACTAAACTATATAAAACTATATAAAACTATATAAAACTATACAAAACTTACAAAACTATATAAAACTATATAAACTATATAAAACTATATAAAACTATTAAAAACTAACAAAACTATATAAAACTATATGAAACTATATAATACTATTCAAAACTAACAAAACTATATAAAACTATATACAACTAACAAAACTATATAAAACTATATAAAACTATATAAAACTGTATAAAACTATATAAAACTATATAAAGCTATCAAAACTATATAAAACCATATAAAACTATATGAAACTCTATAAAACTATATAAAACTATACAAAACTAACAAAGCTATATAAAACTATATGAAACTATATAAACCTATATAAAACTATACAAAACTAACAAAACTATATAAAACTATATGAAACGATATAAAACTATATAAAACTATATAAAGCTATATAAAACTAACAAAACTATATAAAACCATATAAAACTATATAAAATTAACAAAACTATATAATACTATATAAATCTCTATAGAACTATATAAAACTATATAAAACGATATAAAATTATGTAAAGCTAATAAAAGTATATAAAACTATATAGTACTATATAAAACTATATAAAACTAACAAAACTATATAAAACTGTGTAAAACTATATAAAACTATATAAAACTAATAAACCTATATAAAACTATATAAAACTCTATAAAACTATACAAAACTAATAAAACTATATAAACTATATAAAACTATATAAAACTATATAAAACCATACAAAACTAACAAAACTATATAAAACTATATAAAACTATATAAAACTATATAATACTATACAAAACTAACAAAACTATATAAAACTATATAAAACTATATAACGCCATACAAAACTAACAAAACTATATAAAACTATATAAAACTATATAAAACTATATGAAACTATATAAAACTATATAAAACTAAATGAAACTATATAAAACTATATAAAACTAAATGAAACTATATAAAACTATATAATACTATTCAAAACTAACAAAACTATATAAAACTATATACAACTAACAAAACTATATAAAACTATATAAACTATATAAAACTATATAAAGCTATTAAAAACTAACAAAACTATATAAAACTATATGAAACTATATAAAACTATATAAAACTATATAAAACTATATGAAACTATATAAAACTATATAAAACTAAATGAAACTATATAAAACTATATAATACTATTCAAAACTAACAAAACTATATAAAACTATATACAACTAACAAAACTATATAAAACTATATAAAACTATATAAAACTGTATAAAACTATATAAAACTATATAAAACTAACAAAACTATATAAAACCATATAAAACTATATAAAACTCTATAAAACTATATAAAACTATACAAAACTAACAAAGCTATATAAAACTATATGAAACTATATAAACCTATATAAAACTATACAAAACTAACAAAACTATATAAAACTATATAAAACAATATAGAACCCTATAAAACTATATAACACTATATAAAACTATATAAAACTATATAAAACTATATAAAACTAACAAAAGTATATAAAACTATATAAAACTATATAGAACCCTATAAAACTATATAACACTATATAAAACTATATAAAACTATATAAAACTAACAAAACTATATAAAACTATATAAACTATATAAAACTATATAAAACTATTAAAAACTAACAAAACTATATAAAACTATATGAAACTATATAAAACTATACAAAACTAACAGAACTATATAAAACTATATAAACTATATAAAACTATATAAAACTATATAAAACTATATAAAACTATATACAACTGTATAATAAAATATAAAACTATATAAAACTAACAAAACTATATAAAACTGTATAATAAAATATAAAACTATATAAAACTAACAAAACTATATAAACCTATATAAGACTCTATAGAACTATATAAAACTACATAAAACTATACAAAATTATGTAAAACTAATAAAACTATATAAAACTATATAAAACTATACAAAACTAACAAAACTATATAAAACTATATACAACTATATAAAACTATATAAAACTATACAAAACTAACAAAACTATATAAAACTATATAAAACTATATAAAACTATATAAAACTATACAAAACTAACTAAACTATATAAAACTATATAAAACTATATAAAACTATATAAAACTAACAAAACTATATAAAACTATATGAAACTATATAAAGCTATATAAAACTATACAAAACTAACAAAACTATATAAAACTATATAAAACTATACAAAACTAACAAAACTATATAAAACTATATGAAACGATATAAAACAGTATAAAACTATATAAAACTATATAAAACTATACAAAACTAACAAAACTATATAAATCTATATGAAACTATATAAAACTATATAAAACTATATGAAACTATATAAAACTATATAAAACTATATAAAACTATACAAAACTGACAAAACTATATAAAACTATATAAAACTATATAAAACTATACAAAACTGACAAAACTATATAAAACTATATAAAACTATATAAAACTCCATAAAACTATATAAAACAATATAAAACGAATAAAACTATATGAAACTACATAAAACGAATAAAACTATATAAAACTATATAAAACTAATAAAACTATATAAAACTATATAAAACTATACAAAACTAACAAAACTATATAAAACTATATACAACTATCAAAACTATATAAAACTATATAAAACTATATAAAACTCTATAAAACTATATAAAACTATATAAAACGAATAAAACTATATAAAACTATATAAAACTCTATAAAACTATATAAAACTATATAAAACCATACAAAACTAACAAAACTATATAAAACTATATAAAACTATATAAAACTATACAAAACTAACAAAACTATATAAAACTATATAAAACTATATAAAACTATACAAAACTAACAAAACTCTATTGAACTATATAAAACTATACAAAACTATATAAATCTATATAAAACTATATAAAACTAACAAAACTATATAAAACTCTACAAAACTCT
>NW_027475954.1:0-25539 GCF_051020985.1 Nomia melanderi | reverse complement strand
TAGAACTATATAAAACTATATAAAACTAATAAAACTGTATGAATCTATATAGAACTATATAAAACTAATAAAACTGTATAAAACTATATAATACCATATGAAACTATATAAAACTGTATAAAACGATATAAAACTAAATAAAACTATATAACACTATATGAAACTATATGAAACTATATAAAACTATATAAAACTATATGAGACTATATAAAACTATATAAAACTAAAAAACGATATAGAACTAAATAAAACTATATAATACTATATAAAACTATATGAAACTATATAAAACTATATAAAACTGTATTCAAGTATATAAAACTAATAAACCTATATAAAAATATGTAGAACTATATAAAACTATTTTAGACTGTATAAAACTATATAAAACTATATAAAACTATATAAAACTATATAAAACTATATAAAACTATATAAAACTATATAAAACTATATAAAACTAATGAAACTATATAAAACTATATGAATCTATATAAAACTATATAAAACTATATAAAACTATATAAAACTATATAAAAATATATAAAACTATATAAAACTATATAAAACTGTATAAAGCTATATAAAAGTATATAAAACTATATAAAACTAAATAAAACTATATAAAATTATATAAAACTATATAAAACTATATACCTATAAAATCTATATAAAACTATATAAAACTATATGAATATATATGAAACTAAATAAAACTGTATAAAAATATATGTAACTAATAAAACTATATAAAACTATTTAAACCTGTATGTAACTATATAAAACAATATTAAACTGTATAAAACTATATAAAACTAATAAAACTATATGAAACTATATAGAACTATATAAAACTATGTAAAACTATATAATACTAATAAAATTGTATGAAACTATATAATACCATATAAAACTATATAAAACAATATAAAACTATATAACACTATATGAAACTATATAAAATTATACAAAACTATATGAAACAACATAAAACTATATAAAACTATATAAAACTATATAAAACGATATAAAACTAAATAAAACTATATAACACTATATAAAAGTATATAAAACTATATAATACTATATAAAACTATACAAAACTAATAAAACTGTATAAAACTATATAATACCATATGTAACTATATAAAACTATATAAAACTATATGAGACTATATAAAACTATATAAAACTAAAAAACGATATAGAACTAAATAAAACTATATAATACTATATAAAACTATATGAAACTATATAAAACTATATAAAACAGTATTCAAGTATATAAAACTAATAAAACTATATAAAAATATGTAGAACTATATAAAACTATTTTAGACTGTATAAAACTATATAAAACTATATAAAACTATACAAAACTATATAAAACTATATAAAACTATATAAAACTAATGAAACTATATAAAACTATATGAATCTATATAAAACTATATAAAACTATATAAAACTATATAAAACTATATAAAACTATATAAAACTATATAAAACTATATAAAACTATATAAAACTATATAAAACTATATAAAACTATATAAAACTATATAAAACTATATAAAACTGTATAAAGCTATATAAAAGTATATAAAACTATATAAAACTAAATAAAACTATATAACACTATATAAAACTATATAAAACTATATAAAAATAATAAAACGATATAAAACTAATAAAAGTATATAAAACTGTATAGAACATTATAAAACTATATAAAACTATATCAAACTATATAAAACTATATAAAACGAATAAAACGATATAACACTAAATAAAACTAAATAATACTATATAAAACTATTTGAAACTATATAAAACTATATAAAACTATATAAAACTATATAAAACTATATAAAACTATATAAAACTATATAAAACTATATAAAACTATACAAAACTATATAAAACTATATAAAACAATATAAAACTATATGAAACTATATAAAACTATATAAAACTGCATAAAACTATAGAAACCTATATAAAACTGTATAGAACATTATAAAACTATATAAAACTATATAACACTATATCGAAATAAATAAAACTATATAAAAGTATATGAAACAATATAAAACAATATAAAACTGATAAAACAATATGAAACTGTATAGAACTATGTAAAACTACATAAAACTAATAAAACTATATGAAACTGTATAGAAATATATAGAACTATATAAAACTAATAAAACTGTATAGAACTATATAATTCCATATAGAACTATATAAAACTAAATAGAACTATATAAAACTATATAAAACTAATAAAACTGTATGAATCTATATAGAACTATATAAAACTAATAAAACTGTATAAAGCTATATAATACCATATGAAACTATATAAAACTGTATAAAACGATATAAAACTAAATAAAACTATATAACACTATATGAAACTATATGAAACTATATAAAACTATATAAAACTATATAAAACTAAAAAACGATATAGAACTAAATAAAACTATATAATACTATATAAAACTATATGAAACTATATAAAACTATATAAAACTGTATTCAAGTATATAAAACTAATAAAACTATATAAAAATATGTAGAACTATATAAAACTATTTTAGACTGTATAAAACTATATAAAACTATATAAAACTATATAAAACTATATAAAACTATATAAAACTATATAAAACTAATGAAACTATATAAAACTATATGAATCTATATAAAACTATATAAAACTATATAAAACTATATAAAACTATATAAAACTATATAAAACTATATAAAACTGTATAAAGCTATATAAAAGTATATAAAACTATATAAAACTAAATAAAACTATATAACACTATATAAAACTATATAAAACTATATAAAAATAATAAAACGATATAAAACTAATAAAAGTATATAAAACTGTATAGAACATTATAAAACTATATAAAACTATATCAAACTATATAAAACTATATAAAACGAATAAAACGATATAACACTAAATAAAACTAAATAATACTATATAAAACTATTTGAAACTATATAAAACTATATAAAACTATATAAAACTATATAAAACTATATAAAACTATATAAAACTATATAAAACTATATAAAACTATACAAAACTATATAAAACTATATAAAACAATATAAAACTATATGAAACTATATAAAACTATATAAAACTATATAAAACTATATAAAACTATATAAAACTAATAGAACTATATAAAACTAATAGAACTATATACAATTATATGAAACTAGTAAAACTAAAAAAAGCTAAATAAAACGGTACAAACCTGAATAAAACTATATAAAACTATATAAAACTATATAAAACTATATAAAACTATATAAAACTATATGAAACAATGTGAAACAATTTAAAACTGATAAAACTATATGAAACTGAATAGAACTATATAAAACTAATAAAACTGTATGAAACTGCACAGAACTATATAAAACTATATAAAAGTATATACAACCTTATAAAACTATATAAAACTATATAAAACTATACAAAACTATATAAAACTACATAAAACTATATAAAACTATATAAAACTATACAAAACTATATAAAACTATATAAAACGATATAAAACTAAATAAAACAATATGAAACTATATAAAACTATATAAAACGATATAAAACTAAATAAAACTATATAACACTATATAAAAGTATATGAAACTATATAATACTATATAAAACTATACAAAACTAATAAAACTGCATAAAACTATATAACACCATATGTAACTGTATAAAACTATATAAAACTATATGAGACTATATAAAACTATATAAAACTAAAAAAAACTATATAAAATTATATAAAAATATATAAAACTATATACCTATAAAATCTATATAAAACTATATAAAACTATATGAATATATATGAAACTAAATAAAACTGTATAAAAATATATGTAACTAATAAAACTATATAAAACTATTTAAACCTGTATGTAACTATATAAAACAATATTAAACTGTATAAAACTATATAAAACTAATAAAACTATATGAAACTATATAGAACTATATAAAACTATGTAAAACTATATAATACTAATAAAATTGTATGAAACTATATAATACCATATAAAACTATATAAAACAATATAAAACTATATAACACTATATGAAACTATATAAAATTATACAAAACTATATGAAACAACATAAAACTATATAAAACTATATAAAACTATATGAAACTATATAAAACTATATAAAACGATATAAAACTAAATAAAACTATATAACACTATATAAAAGTATATAAAACTATATAATACTATATAAAACTATACAAAACTAATAAAACTGTATAAAACTATATAATACCATATGTAACTATATAAAACTATATAAAACTATATGAGACTATATAAAACTATATAAAACTAAAAAACGATATAGAACTAAATAAAACTATATAATACTATATAAAACTATATGAAACTATATAAAACTATATAAAACTGTATTCAAGTATATAAAACTAATAAAACTATATAAAAATATGTAGAACTATATAAAACTATTTTAGACTGTATAAAACTATATAAAACTATATAAAACTATATAAAACTATATAAAACTATATAAAACTATATAAAACAAATGAAACTATATAAAACTATATGAATCTATATAAAACTATATAAAACTATACAAAACTATATAAAACTATATAAAACAATATAAAACTATATGAAACTATATAAAACTATATAAAACTGCATAAAACTATAGAAACCTATATAAAACTGTATAGAACATTATAAAACTATATAAAACTATATAACACTATATCGAAATAAATAAAACTATATAAAAGTATATGAAACAATATAAAACAATATAAAACTGATAAAACAATATGAAACTGTATAGAACTATGTAAAACTACATAAAACTAATAAAACTATATGAAACTGTATAGAAATATATAGAACTATATAAAACTAATAAAACTGTATAGAACTATATAATTCCATATAGAACTATATAAAACTAAATAGAACTATATAAAACTATATAAAACTAATAAAACTGTATGAATCTATATAGAACTATATAAAACTAATAAAACTGTATAAAACTATATAATACCATATGAAACTATATAAAACTGTATAAAACGATATAAAACTAAATAAAACTATATAACACTATATGAAACTATATGAAACTATATAAAACTATATAAAACTATATGAGACTATATAAAACTATATAAAACTAAAAAACGATATAGAACTAAATAAAACTATATAATACTATATAAAACTATATGAAACTATATAAAACTATATAAAACTGTATTCAAGTATATAAAACTAATAAACCTATATAAAAATATGTAGAACTATATAAAACTATTTTAGACTGTATAAAACTATATAAAACTATATAAAACTATATAAAACTATATAAAACTATATAAAACTATATAAAACTAATGAAACTATATAAAACTATATGAATCTATATAAAACTATATAAAACTATATAAAACTATATAAAACTATATAAAACTATATAAAACTATATAAAACTATATAAAACTATATAAAACTATATAAAACTATATAAAACTATATAAAACTATATAAAACTATATAAAACTGTATAAAGCTATATAAAAGTATATAAAACTATATAAAACTAAATAAAACTATATAACACTATATAAAACTATATAAAACTATATAAAAATAATAAAACGATATAAAACTAATAAAAGTATATAAAACTGTATAGAACATTATAAAACTATATAAAACTATATCAAACTATATAAAACTATATAAAACGAATAAAACGATATAACACTAAATAAAACTAAATAATACTATATAAAACTATTTGAAACTATATAAAACTATATAAAACTATATAAAACTATATAAAACTATATAAAACTATATAAAACTATATAAAACTATACAAAACTATATAAAAATATATAAAACAATATAAAACTATATGAAACTATATAAAACTATATAAAACTATATAAAACTATATAAAACTATATAAAACTATATAAAACTATATAAAACTAATAGAACTATATACAATTATATGAAACTAGTAAAACTAAAAAAAGCTAAATAAAACGGTACAAACCTGAATAAAACTATATAAAACTATATAAAACTATATAAAACTATATAAAACTATATGAAACAATGTGAAACAATTTAAAACTGATAAAACTATATGAAACTGAATAGAACTATATAAAACTAATAAAACTGTATGAAACTGCACAGAACTATATAAAACTATATAAAAGTATATACAACCTTATAAAACTATATAAAACTATATAAAACTATACAAAACTATATAAAACTACATAAAACTATATAAAACTATATAAAACTATACAAAACTATATAAAACTATATAAAACGATATAAAACTAAATAAAACAATATGAAACTATATAAAACTATATAAAACGATATAAAACTAAATAAAACTATATAACACTATATAAAAGTATATGAAACTATATAATACTATATAAAACTATACAAAACTAATAAAACTGCATAAAACTATATAACACCATATGTAACTATATAAAACTATATAAAACTATATGAGACTATATAAAACTATATAAAACTAAAAAAAACTATATAAAATTATATAAAACTATATAAAACTATATACCTATAAAATCTATATAAAACTATATAAAACTATATGAATATATATGAAACTAAATAAAACTGTATAAAAATATATGTAACTAATAAAACTATATAAAACTATTTAAACCTGTATGTAACTATATAAAACAATATTAAACTGTATAAAACTATATAAAACTAATAAAACTATATGAAACTATATAGAACTATATAAAACTATGTAAAAATATAATACTAATAAAATTGTATGAAACTATATAATACCATATAAAACTATATAAAACAATATAAAACTATATAACACTATATGAAACTATATAAAATTATACAAAACTATATGAAACAACATAAAACTATATAAAACTATATAAAACTATATGAAACTATATAAAACTATATAAAACGATATAAAACTAAATAAAACTATATAACACTATATAAAAGTATATAAAACTATATAATACTATATAAAACTATACAAAACTAATAAAACTGTATAAAACTATATAATACCATATGTAACTATATAAAACTATATAAAACTATATGAGACTATATAAAACTATATAAAACTAAAAAACGATATAGAACTAAATAAAACTATATAATACTATATAAAACTATATGAAACTATATAAAACTATATAAAACTGTATTCAAGTATATAAAACTAATAAAACTATATAAAAATATGTAGAACTATATAAAACTATTTTAGACTGTATAAAACTATATAAAACTATATAAAACTATATAAAACTATATAAAACTATATAAAACAAATGAAACTATATAAAACTATATGAATCTATATAAAACTATATAAAAGTATATAAAACTATATAAAACTATATAAAACTATATAAAACTATATAAAACTATATAAAACTATATAAAACTATATAAAACTATATAAAACTATATAGAACATTATTAAACTATATAAAACTATATAAAGCTATATAAAACTGTATAAATCTATATAAAACTATATAAAACTATATAAAACAAATAGAACTATATACAACTATATGAACCTAGTAAAACTATATAAAACTATATGAAACTGTATAAAACTGAATAAAACTATATAAAACTATATAAAACTATATAAAACTATATAAAACTATATAAAACTATATAAAACTATATAAAACTATATAATACTATATAAAACTGTATAAAATTATATGAAACTATATAAAACTATATAAAACTATATAAAACTATATAAAACTATATAAAATTATATAGAACTATGTAAAACTAATAAAACTATATGAAACTGTATAGAACTATATAAAACTATATAAAACTAATATAACTGTATAAAACTATATAATACCATATAAAAGTGCATAAAACTATATGAAACAATGTAAAACAATTTAAAACTGATAAAACTATATGAAACTGAATAGAACTATATAAAACTAATAAAACTGTATGAGACTGTATAGAACTATATAAAACTATATAAACCTATAAAAAACTATATAAAAGTATATACAACCTTATAAAACTATATAAAGCTATATAAAATTATATAAAACTATATAAAACTATATAAAACTGTATAAAACTATATCATACTATATAAAACTATATGAAACTATATAAAACTATATAAAACTCCATAAAACTATTTAGTACCATATAAAACTATATAAAACTAATGAAACTATATAAAACTATATGAATCTATATAAAACTAAATAAAACTGTATAAAACTATATGTAACTAATAAAACTATATAAAACTATTTAAAACTGTATAAAACTATATAAAACAATATTACACTGTGTAAAACTATATAAAACTAATAAAAGTATATGAAACTATATAGAACTATAGAAAACTATATAAAACTTTTTAAAACTTTATAAAACTATATAAAACTGTATAAAACTATGTAATACCATATAATACTATATAAAACTATATAAAACTATATGAAACTATATAGAACTGTATAAAACAATATAACAATATATAATACTATGAAAAAATATATAAAACTATATAAAACTATATAAAACTATATAAAACTAATAAAACTATATAAAACTATATAATACTGTATAATACTATATAATACTATATGAAACTATATAAAACTATATAAAACTATATAAAACTATATAAAAAAATATAAAACTGTATACAATTATATAAAACTAATAAAACTATATAAAAATATATAAAACTATATGAAACTGCATAAAGCAATATAAAACTATATAAAACTGTATAGAACATTATAAAACTATATAAAACTATATAAAACTAGATAAAACAATATAAAACTATATAAAACTATATAAAACTATATAAAACTGTATAAAACTATATAAAACTATGTAAAACTAATAGAACTATATACAATTATATGAAACTAGTAAAACTAAAAAAAGGTAAATAAAACGGTATAAACCTGAATAAAACTATATAAAACTATATAAAACTATATAAAACTATATAAAACTATATGAAACGATGTAAAACAATTTAAATCTGATAAAACTATATGAAACTGAATAAAACTATATAAAACTAATAAAACTGTATGAAACTGTATAGAACTATATAAAACTATATAAACCTATAAAAAACTATATAAAAGTATATACAACCTTATAAAACTATATAAAGCTATATAAAACTATATAAAACTATATAAAACTATATAAAACTATATAAAACTTTATAAAACTATATAATACTATATAAAACTATATGAAACTATATAAAACTATATAAAACTGCATAAAACTATTTAATACCATATAAAACTATATAAAACTAATGAAACTATATAAAACTATATGAATCTATATAAAACTAAATAAAACTGTATAAAACTATATGTAACTAATAAAACTATATAAAACTATTTAAGACTGTATAAAACTATATAAAACAATATTACACTGTATAAAACTATATAAAACTAATAAAACTATATGAAACTATATAGAACTATAGAAAACTATATAAAACTATATATAACAATATAAAACTATATAAAACTATATAAAGCTATATAAAACTGTATAAAGCTATATAAAACTGTATAAAACTATATAAAACAAATAGAACTATATACAACTATATGAACCTAGTAAAACTATGTAAAACTATATGAAACTGTATAAAACTGAATAAAACTATATAAAACTATATAAAACTATATAAAACTATATAAAACTATATAACACTATATAAAACTGTATAAAACTATATGAAACTATATAATACTATTTACAACTATATGAAACTAGTAAAACTGTATAAAACTAATAAAACTACATAAAAATATATAAAACTAATAAAACTATATAAAACTATATAAAACTATATAAAACTATATAAAACTATATAAAACTATATAAAACCTTATAAAACTATATCAAAATAAATAAAGCTATATAAAACTATATCAAAATAAATAAAACAATATAAAAGTATACGAAACAATATAAAACAATATAAAACTGATAAAACAATATGAAACTGTATAGAACTATATAAAACTATATAAAAGTAATAAAACTATAAGAAACTGTATAGAAATATATAGAACTATATAAAACTAATAAAACTGTATAAAACTATATAATACCATCTGAAACTATATAAAACTATATAAAACTATATAAAACTATATAAAACTATATAAAACTATATAAAACTAATAAAACCATATAACACTAAATAAAAATATATAATACTATATAAAACTATTTGAAACTATATAAAATAATATAAAACTATATAAAACTATATAAAACTATATTAAACTATATAAAACGATATAAAGCTATATAAAAATATATAAAGTTATATAAAACTATATAAAACTAATAAAACTATATGAAACTATATAGAACTATATAAAACTATGTAATACCAATAAAACTGTATAAAACTATATTATACCATATAAAACTATATAAAACTGTATAGAACTATATAAGACTATATAAAAATAATAAAACTATATGAAACTGTCTAGAACTGTATAAAACTATACAAACCTAATAAAACTGTATAAAACTATATAAAACCATATGTAACTATATAACACTATATAAAATTATATAAAACTATATGAAACTATATAAAACTATATGAAACTGCATAAAACTATATAAAATTATATAAAACTGTATAGAACATTATAAAACTATATAAAACTATATAAAACTATATAAAACTATATAAAACTATATAAAACTACATAACACTATATAAAACTATATAAAACTATATGAAACTATATAAAACTATATAAAACTGTATAAAACTATATAAAACTAATAAAACTATATAAAAATATGTAGAACTATATAAAACTAATAAAACTGTATAGAACTATATAATTCCATATAAAACTATATAAAACTAATAAAACCATATGAAACTATATAAAACTATATAAGACTATATAATACTATATAAATCTGTGTGAAACTATATAAAACTATCTAAAATTATATATAAGTATATGAAAGTATTTAAAACTGTATAAAACTATATAAAACTATATAACACTATATAAAACTATATAAAACTATATACAACTAATAAAACTATATAAAACTATATAACACTATATAAAACTATATAAAACTATATAAAACTATATGAAAATATATAAAACTATATAAAACTATATAACACTATATAAAACTATATAAAACTATATAAAACTATATGAAAATATATAAAACTATATAAAACTATATAAAACTATATAAAACTATCTAAAGCTATATAAAACTATATAAAACTATATAAAACTATATAAAACTATATAAAGCTATATAAAACTGTAAAAAACTATATACTACTATATAAAACTATATGAAACTATAAAAAACTATATAAAACTGCATAAAACCATAGAAAACTATATAAAACTGTATAGAACATTTTTTAAACTATATAAAACTATATAAAGCTATATAAAACTGTATAAAGCTATATAAAACTATATAAAACTATATAAAACAAATAGAACTATATACAACTATATGAACCTAGTAAAACTATATAAAACTATATGAAACTGTATAAAACTGAATAAAACTATATAAAACTATATAAAACTATATAAAACTATATAAAACTATATAAAACTATATAACACTATATAAAACTGTATAAAACTATATGAAACTATATAATACTATTTACAACTATATGAAACTAGTAAAACTGTATAAAACTAATAAAACTACATAAAAATATATAAAACTAATAAAACTATATAAAACTATATAAAACTATATAAAACTATATAAAACTATATAAAACTATATAAAACCTTATAAAACTATATCAAAATAAATAAAGCTATATAAAACTATATCAAAATAAATAAAACAATATAAAAGTATACGAAACAATATAAAACAATATAAAACTGATAAAACAATATGAAACTGTATAGAACTATATAAAACTATATAAAAGTAATAAAACTATAAGAAACTGTATAGAAATATATAGAACTATATAAAACTAATAAAACTGTATAAAACTATATAATACCATCTGAAACTATATAAAACTATATAAAACTATATAAAACTATATAAAACTATATAAAACTATATAAAACTAATAAAACCATATAACACTAAATAAAAATATATAATACTATATAAAACTATTTGAAACTATATAAAATAATATAAAACTATATAAAACTATATAAAACTATATTAAACTATATAAAACGATATAAAGCTATATAAAAATATATAAAGTTATATAAAACTATATAAAACTAATAAAACTATATGAAACTATATAGAACTATATAAAACTATGTAATACCAATAAAACTGTATAAAACTATATTATACCATATAAAACTATATAAAACTGTATAGAACTATATAAGACTATATAAAAATAATAAAACTATATGAAACTGTCTAGAACTGTATAAAACTATACAAACCTAATAAAACTGTATAAAACTATATAAAACCATATGTAACTATATAACACTATATAAAATTATATAAAACTATATGAAACTATATAAAACTATATGAAACTGCATAAAACTATATAAAATTATATAAAACTGTATAGAACATTATAAAACTATATAAAACTATATAAAACTATATAAAACTATATAAAACTATATAAAACTACATAACACTATATAAAACTATATAAAACTATATGAAACTATATAAAACTATATAAAACTGTATAAAACTATATAAAACTAATAAAACTATATAAAAATATGTAGAACTATATAAAACTAATAAAACTGTATAGAACTATATAATTCCATATAAAACTATATAAAACTAATAAAACCATATGAAACTATATAAAACTATATAAGACTATATAATACTATATAAATCTGTGTGAAACTATATAAAACTATCTAAAATTATATATAAGTATATGAAAGTATTTAAAACTGTATAAAACTATATAAAACTATATAACACTATATAAAACTATATAAAACTATATACAACTAATAAAACTATATAAAACTATATAACACTATATAAAACTATATAAAACTATATAAAACTATATGAAAATATATAAAACTATATAAAACTATATAACACTATATAAAACTATATAAAACTATATAAAACTATATGAAAATATATAAAACTATATAAAACTATATAAAACTATATAAAACTATATAAAGCTATATAAAACTATATAAAACTATATAAAACTATATAAAACTATATAAAGCTATATAAAACTGTAAAAAACTATATACTACTATATAAAACTATATGAAACTATAAAAAACTATATAAAACTGCATAAAACCATAGAAAACTATATAAAACTGTATAGAACATTTTTTAAACTATATAAAACTATATAAAGCTATATAAAACTGTATAAAGCTATATAAAACTATATAAAACTATATAAAACAAATAGAACTATATACAACTATATGAACCTAGTAAAACTATATAAAACTATATGAAACTGTATAAAACTGAATAAAACTATATAAAACTATATAAAACTATATAAAACTATATAAAACTATATAAAACTATATGAAACTGTATAGAACTATATAAAACTATATAAAACTAATATAACTGTATAAAACTATATAATACCTTATAAAAGTGTATAAAACTATATGAAACAATATAAAACAATATAAAACTATATAAAACTAATAAAATTATATAAAACTGTATGAAACTAATGGAACTATATAAAACTATATGAATCTATATAAAACTATATAAAACTATATAAAACTATATAAAACTATATAAAACTATATAAAAATGTATAAAACTATATAAAACTATGTAAAACTAATAGAACTATATACAATTATATGAAACTAGTAAGACTAAAAAAAGCTAAATAAAACGGTATATACCTGAATAAAACTATATAAAACTATATAAAACTATATAAAACTATATAAAACTGTATAAAACTATAGAATACTATATAAAACTATATGAAACTATATAAAACTATATAAAACTATATAAAACTATATAAAACTAATAAAACCATATGAAACTATATAAAACTATATAAGACTATATAATACTATATAAAGCTGTGTGAAACTATATAAAACTATCTAAAATTATATATAAGTATATGAAAGTATTTAAAACTGTATAAAACTATATAAAACTATATAACACTATATAAAACTATATAAAACTATATACAACTAATAAAACTATATAAAACTATATAAAACTGCATAAAACTATATAAAACTATATAAATCTGTATAGAAAATTATAAACCTATATAAAACTATATAAAACTATATAAAACTATATAAAACTATATAAAACTATATAACACTATATAAAACTATATAAAACTATATACAACTAATAAAACTATATAAAACTATATAACACTATATAAAACTATATAAAACTATATAAAACTATATGAAAATATATAAAACTATATAAAACTATATAAAACTGCATAAAACTATATAAAACTATATAAATCTGTATAGAACAATATAAACCTATATAAAACTATATAAAACTATATAAAGCTATATAAAACTATATAAAACTATATAAAACTATATAAAACTATATAAAACTATATAAAACCTTATAAAACTATATCAAAATAAATAAAGCTATATAAAACTATATCAAAATAAATAAAACAATATAAAAGTATACGAAACAATATAAAACAATATAAAACTGATAAAACAATATGAAACTGTATAGAACTATATAAAACTATATAAAAGTAATAAAACTATAAGAAACTGTATAGAAATATATAGAACTATATAAAACTAATAAAACTGTATAAAACTATATAATACCATCTGAAACTATATAAAACTATATAAAACTATATAAAACTATATAAAACTATATAAAACTAATAAAACCATATAACACTAAATAAAAATATATAATACTATATAAAACTATTTGAAACTATATAAAATAATATAAAACTATATAAAACTATATAAAACTATATTAAACTATATAAAACGATATAAAGCTGTATAAAAATATATAAAGTTATATAAAACTATATGAAACTATAAAAAACTATATAAAACTGCATAAAACCATAGAAAACTATATAAAACTGTATAGAACATTTTTTAAACTATATAAAACTATATAAAGCTATATAAAACTGTATAAAGCTATATAAAACTATATAAAACTATATAATACCATATGTAACTATATAACACTATATAAAATTATATAAAACTATATGAAACTATATAAAACTATATGAAACTGCATAAAACTATATAAAACTATATAAAACTGTATAGAACATTATAAAACTATATAAAACTATATAAAACTATATAAAACTATATAAAACTATATAAAACTACATAACACTATATAAAACTATATAAAACTATATGAAACTATATAAAACTATATAAAACTGTATAAAACTATATAAAACTAATAAAACTATATAAAAATATGTAGAACTATATAAAACTATTTTAGACTGTATAAAACTATATAAAACTATATAAAACTATATAAAACTATATAAAACTATATAAAACTATATAAAACTATATAAAAATATACAAAAATATTAAGAACCATATAAAACTATTTAAAACTGTATAAGACTATAAAAAACTATATAAAACTATATAAAACTATATAAAACTATATAGAACTAGATGAAACGATATAAAACAGTATAAAACTGATAAAACTATATGAAAGTGTATAGAACTATATAAAACTACATAAAACTAATAAACCTGTATAAAACTATATAAAACTAATAAAACTATAGAAACCTATATAAAACTGTATAGAACATTATAAAACTATATAAAACTATAAAACACTATATCAAAATATATAAAACTATATTAAAGTATATGAAACAATATAAAACAATATAAAACTGATAAAACAATATGAAACTGTATAGAACTATATAAAACTATATAAAACTAATAAAACTATATAAAACTGTATAAAACTAT
This sequence comes from Nomia melanderi, assembly GCF_051020985.1. Lineage (NCBI taxonomy): Eukaryota > Metazoa > Arthropoda > Insecta > Hymenoptera > Halictidae > Nomia > Nomia melanderi. The sequence goes on along the minus strand of NW_027475954.1, from coordinate 9,328 downwards.
ATAAAACCAATAAAACTATATAAAACTAATGAAACTATATAAAACTATGTGAATCTCTATAAAACAATATAAAACTGTATACAACTATATAAAACTAATAAAACTATATAAAAATGTGTAGAACTATATTAAACTATTTTAGACTGTATAAAACTATATAAAACTATATAAAACTATATAAAACTATATAAAAGTATATGAAACAATATAAAACCATATAAAACTGATAAAACAATATGAAACTGTATAGAACTATATAGAACTATATAAAACTAATAAAACTATATGAAGCTGTATAGAACTATATAAAACTATATAAAACTAATATAACTGTATAAAACTATATAATACCATATAAAAGTGTATAAAACTATATGAAACAATATAAAACAATATAAAACTATATAAAACTAATAAAACTATATAAAACTGTATGAAACTAATGGAACTATATAAAACTATATGAATCTATATAAAACTATATAAAACTATATAAAACTGTATAAAACTATATAAAACTATATAAAACTAATAGATCTATATACAATTATATGAAACTAGTAAAACTAAAAAAAGCTAAATAAAACGGTATAAACCTGAATAAAACTATATAAAACTATATAAAACTATATAAAACTATATAAAACTATATGAAACAATGTAAAACAATTTAAAACTGATAAAACTATATGAAACTGTATAGAAATATATAGAACTATATAAAACTAATAAAACTGTATAGAACTATATAATTCCATATAAAACTATATAAAACTAATAAAACCATATGAAACTATATAAAACTATATAAGACTCTATAATACTATATAAATCTGTGTGAAACTATATAAAACTATCTAAAATTATATATAAGTATATGAAAGTATTTAAAACTGTATAAAACTATATAAAACTATATTACACTATATAAAACTATATAAAACTATATACAACTAATAAAACTATATAAAACTATATAACACTATATAAAACTATATAAAACTATATAAAACTATATAAAACTATATAAAGCTATATAAAACTGTAAAAAACTATATACTACTATATAAAACTATATGAAGCTATAAAAAACTATATAAAACTGCATAAAACCATAGAAAACTATATAAAACTGTATAGAACATTTTTTAAACTATATAAAACTATATAAAGCTATATAAAACTGTATAAAGCTATATAAAACTATATAAAACTATATAAAACAAATAGAACTATATACAACTATATGAACCTAGTAAAACTATATAAAACTATATGAAACTGTATAAAACTGAATAAAACTATATAAAACTATATAAAACTATATAAAACTATATAAAACTATATAAAACTATATGAAACTGTATAGAACTATATAAAACTACATAAAACTAATATAACTGTATAAAACTATATAATACCTTATAAAAGTGTATAAAACTATATGAAACAATATAAAACAATATAAAACTATATAAAACTAATAAAACTATATAAAACTGTATGAAACTAATGGAACTATATAAAACTATATGAATCTATATAAAACTATATAAAACTATATAAAACTATATAAAACTATATAAAACTATATAAAAATGTATAAAACTATATAAAACTATATAAAACTATATAAAACTATATAAAACTATATAACACTATATAAAACTATATAAAACTATATACAACTAATAAAACTATATAAAACTATATAACACTATATAAAACTATATAAAACTATATAAAACTATATGAAAATATATAAAACTATATAAAACTATATAAAACTGCATAAAACTATATAAAACTATATAAATCTGTATAGAACATTATAAACCTATATAAAACTATATAAAACTATATAAAGCTATATAAAACTATATAAAACTATATAAAACTATATAAAACTATATAAAGCTATATAAAACTGTATAAAACTATATACTACTATATAAAACTATATGAAACTATAAAAAACTATATAAAACTGCATAAAACTATAGAAAACTATATAAAACTGTATAGAACATTATAAAACTACATAAAACTATATAAAGCTATATAAAACTGTATAAAGCTATATAAAACTATATAAAACTATATAAAACAAATAGAACTATATACAACTATATGAACCTAGTAAAACTATATAAAACTATATGAAACTGTATAAAACTGAATAAAACTATATAAAACTATATAAAACTATATAAAACTATATAAAACTATATGAAACGATATGATACTGTATAGAACTATATAAAACTATATAAAACTAATATAACTGTATAAAACTATATAATACCTTATCAAAGTGTATAAAACTATATGAAACAATATAAAACAATATAAAACTATATAAAACTATATAAAACTATATAAAACTATATAAAACTATATAAAACTATATAAAGCTATATAAAACTGTATGAAACTATATACTACTATATAAAACTATATGAAACTATAAAAAACTATATAAAACTGCATAAAACTATAGAAAACTATATAAAACTGTATAGAACATTATAAAACTATATAAAACTATATAAAGCTATATAAAACTGTATAAAGCTATATAAAACTATATAAAACTATATAAAACAAATAGAACTATATAAAACTATATGAACCTAGTAAAACTATATAAAACTATATGAAACTGTATAAAACTGAATAAAACTATATAAAACTATATAAAACTATATAAAACTATATAAAACTATATGAAACTGTATAGAACTATATAAAACTATATAAAACTAATATAACTGTATAAAACTATATAATACCTTATAAAAGTGTATAAAACTATATGAAACAATATAAAACAATATAAAACTACATAAAACTATATAAAACTATATAAAACTGTATAAAACTATAGAATACTATATAAAACTATATGAAACTATATAAAACTATATAAAACTGCATAAAACTATTTAATACCATATAAAACTATATAAAACTAATGAAACTATATAAAACTATATGAATCTATATAAAACTAAATAAAACTGTATAAAACTATATGTAACTAATAAAACTATATAAAACTATTTAAAACTGTATAAAACTATATAAAACAATATTACACTGTATAAAACTATATAAAACTAATAAAACTATATGAAACTATATAGAACTATAGAAAACTATATAAAACTATATAAAACTATATACAACTATACAAAACTGTATAAAACTATATAATACCATATAATACTATATAAAACTATATAAAACTATATGAAACTATATAGAACTGTATAAAACAATATAAAAATATATAATACTATGAAAAAATATATAAAACTATATAAAACTATATAAAACTATATAAAACTAATAAAACTATATAAAACTATACAATACTGTATAATACTATATAATACTATCTGAAACTATATAAAACTATATAAAACTGTATAAAATTATATGGAACTATGTAAAAGTATTTAAAATTATATAAAACTATATAAAACAATATAAATCTTATGAAACTATGTAAAACTAATAGAACTATATACAACTATATGAAAATATTAAAACTATATAAAACTATATAAAACTATATAAAACTATATAAAACTACTAAAACTGTATGAAACTGTATAAAAGTAACAAAACCATATAAAACTATATAAATCTATATAAAACTATGTAAAACGATATAAAACTATATAACACTATGTAAAACTATATAAACATATATAAAACTATGTAAAAATATATAAAACTATATAAAACTATGTAAAACTATATAAAACTACTAAAACTATATAAAACTATATAAAGCTATATAAAACTATATATAACTATATAAAACTATATAAAACTATATAGAACTATATAAGCCTATATAAAACTAATAAAACTATATGAAACTATACAAAAATATATAAAACTACTAAAACTATATAAAACTATATAAAACTATATAAAACTATATAAAACTATATAAAACTATATAAAATTATATAAAACTATATAAATCTATATAAAACTATGTAAAACGATATAAAATTATATAAAACTATATGAACATATATATAACTATATTGAACTATATAAAACTATGTAAAACTAATAAAACTATATAAAACTATATAAAACTATATAAAATTATATAAAACTATATAAAGCTGTATAAACCTATATAAAACTATATAAAACTATATAAAACTATATAAAACTATATAAAACTATATAAAACTATATAAAACTATATAAACTATATAAAACTATATAAAACAACATAAAACTATATAAAACTATATAAAACTAATAAAACTATATGAAACTATTTAGAACTATATAAAACTATATGAAACTATATAAAACTATATAAAAGTGTATAAAACTGTATAAAAGTAACAAAACCATATAAAACTGTATAAAACTGTATAAAAGTACAAAACTATATAAAACTATATAATGATATATGAAACTATATATAACTATATCATACTATATAAAACTACATGAAACTACGTAAAACTGTTTAAAGCAGTATAAAACTATATAAATCTAATAAATCCATATAAAACTATATAAAACTAATGAAAATATATAAAACTATATGAATCTATATAAAACAATATAAAACTGTATAAAACTATATACATATAATAAAACTATATAAAACTAATGAAACTATATAAAACTATATGAATCTATATAAAACAATATAAAACTGTATAAAACTATATAAAACTAATAAAACTGTATGAAACTATATAAAACTAATAAAACTGTATAGAAGTATATAAAACTGTATAGAACTATATTAAACTATATAAAACTGCATAAAACTATAGAAAACTATATAAAACTGTATAGAACATTATAAAACTATATAAAACTATATAAAACTATATAAAACTGTATAGAACTATATTAAACTATATAAAACTGCATAAAACTATAGAAAACTATATAAAACTGTATAGAACATTATAAAACTGTATAAAACTATATAAAACTATAGAAAACTATATAAAACTATATACAACTATATAAAACTGTATAAAACTAATAAAACTATATAAAACTATACAAAACTGTATAAAACTATATAAAACTATATAAAGCAATGCAAAACTATATAAAACAATATAGGTCTATGTAAAACTAAAGAAACTATATGAAACTATACAAAACTATATAAAACGACTAAAACTACTAAAACCATATAAAACTATATAAAACTATATAAAACTATATAAAACTGTATAGAACTATATTAAACTATATAAAACTGCATAAAACTATAGAAAACTATATAAAACTGTATAGAACATTATAAAACTGTATAAAACTATATAAAACTATATAAAACTATATAAGACTATATAATACTATATAAAACTATATAAATCTGTACAAAACTATATAAAACTGTTTAAAACTATATAATACTATATAAACCTATATGAAACTATATAAAACTATATAAAACTGCATCAAATTATAGAAAACTATATAAAACTGTATAGAACATTATAAAAGTATATAAAACTATATAAAACTATATAAAACTATATAGAACTATATAAAACTACATAAAACTATATAAAACTATATAGAACTATATAAACCTATGTAAAACTAATAAAACTATATGAAACTATACAAAACTATATAAAACTACTAAAACTACTAAAACCATATAAAACTATATAAAACTATATAAAACTATATAAAACTATATAAAACTATATACAACTATATAGAACTATATAAAACTATATAAAACTATATAAAATTATATAAAACTATATGAAAATATATAAAACTATATTGAACTATGTAAAATTATATAAAACTACTAAAACTATATAAAACCATATAAAACTATATAAAACTATATAAAACCATATAAAACTATATAAAACTATATAAAACTATATAAAACTATATAAAACTATATAAAACTATATAAAACTATATATAACTATATAAAACTATATAAAACTATATAAAACTACATAAAACTATATAAAACTATATAAAACTATATAGAACTATATAAAACTACACAAAACTATATAAAACTATATAGAACTATATAAACCTATGTAAAACTACTAAAACTATATAAAATTATATAAAACTATATAAAACTATATAAAACTGTATAGAATTATATAAAACTATATAAAACTATATAAAACTATATAAAACTATATAAAACCATATAGAACTATATAAAACTACATAAAACTATATAAAACTATATAGAACTATATAAACCTATGTAAAACTAATAAAACTATATGAAACTATACAAAACCATATAAAACTATCTTAAATTATATAAAACTATATAAATCTATATAAAACTATGTAAAACGATATAAAACTATATATCACTATGTAAAACTATATAAACATATATAAAACTATATAAAAATATATAAAACTATATAAAACTATACAAAACTATATAAAACTATATAAAACTATATAAAACTATACAAAACTATACGAAACTGTATAAAACTATATAAAACTATATAAAGCAATGCAAAACTATATAAAACAGTATAGGTCTATGTAAAACTATGAAACTATATGAAACTATACAAAACTATATAAAACTACTAAAACTACTAAAACCATATAAAACTATATAAAACTATATAAAACTATATAAAACTATATAAAACTATATAAAACTATATAAATCTATAGAAAACAATATAAAACTATATGAAACTATATAAAACTATATAAAACTATATATAACTATATAAAACTATATAAAACTATATAAAACTATATAAAGCTATATAAAACTATATATAAATATATAAAAATATATAAAACTATGTAGAACTATATAAGCCTATATAAAACTAATAAAACTATATGAAACTATACAAAACTATATAAAACTACTAAAACTATATAAATCTATATAAAACTATATAAACCTATATAAAACAAATAAAACTATATAAAACTATATAAAACTATATTAAACTATATAGAACTATGTAGAACTATGTAAAACTAATAAAACTATATTAAACTATACAAAACTGTATAAAACTACTAAAACTATATAAAACTATATAAAACTATATAACACTATATAAAACTATATAAAACTATATAAAACTATACAAAACTATATAAAACTATATAAAACTATATAAAATTATATAAAACTATATAAAACTATATAAAACTATATAGAACTATTTATTAGTATATAAAACTATGTAAAACTATATAAAACTATATAAAACGATATAAAACTATATAAAACTATATAAAACTATATAGAACTATATAAAACTACATAAAACTATATAAAACTATATAGAACTATATAAACCTATGTAAAACTAATAAAACTACATGAAACCATACAAAACTATGTAAAACTAAGGAAAACTATATAAAACTATATAAAACTATATTAAACTATATAAATCTATATACAACAATAAAAAACTATATAAAACTATATAAAACTATATAAAACTATATAAAAGTATATAAAACTATATAAAGCTATATAAAACTATATAAAACTATATAAAACTATATAAAACTATATAGAACTATATAAAACTACATAAAACTATATAAAACTATATAGAACTATATAAACCTATGTAAAACTAATAAAACTATATGAAACTATACAAAACTATATAAAACTACTAGAACTATATAAAACTATATAACACTATGTAAAACTATATAAACATATATAAAACTATATAAAAATATATAAAACTATATAAAGCTATATAAAACTATACGAAACTGTATAAAACTATATAAAACTATATAAAGCAATGCAAAACTATATAAAACAATATAGGTCTATGTAAAACTAAAGAAACTATATGAAACTATACAAAACTATATAAAACTACTAAAACTACTAAAACCATATAAAACTATATAAAACTATATAAAACTATATAAAACTATATAAAACTATATAAAACTATATAAAACTATATAAAGCTATATAAAACTGTATAAAACTGTATAAAACTATATAAAACTATATAAAACTATGTAAAACTATATAAAACTATATAAAACTATATAAAACTATATAAAACTATATAGAACTATATAAAACTATATAAAACTATATAAAATTATATAAAACTATATGAAAATATATATAACTATATTGAACTATATAAAACTATGTAAAACTAATAAAACTATATAAAACTATATAAAACTATATAAAATTATATAAAACTATGTAAAACTATATAAAGCTGTATAAACCTATATAAAACTAGTAAAATTATATAAAACTATACAAAACTGTATAAAGATAAATAAAACTATATAAAACTATATAAAACTATATAAAACTATATAAAACTATATAGAACTATATAATAGTATATAAAACTATATAAAACTATATAAAACTATATAAAACTATATAAAACTATAAAACTATATTGAACTATATAAAACAATGTAAAACTAATAAAACTATATAAAACTATACAAAACTATATAAAACTATATAAAACTATATTGAACTATATAAAACAATGTAAAACTATATAAAACTATATAAAATTATATAAAACTATATGAAAATATATATAACTATATTGAACTATATAAAACTATGTAAAACAAATAATACTATATAAAACTATATAAAACTATATAAAATTATATAAAACTATATAAAGCTGTATAAACCTATATAAAACTAGTAAAATTATATAAAACTATACAAAACTGTATAAAGCTAAATAAAACTATATAAAACTATATAAAACTATATAAAACTATATAAAACTATATAGAACTATATAATAGTATATAAAACTATATAAAACTATATAAAACTATATAAAACTATATACAACTATATAAAACTATACAAAACTATATAAATCTATATAAAACTATATAAAACTATATAAAACTATATAAAACTATATTGAACTATATAAAACAATGTAAAACTAATAAAACTATATAAAACTGTACAAAACTGTATAAAACTATATAATACTATATAAAACTATATTGAACTATATAAAACAATGTAAAACTAATAAAACTATATAAAACTATACAAAACTGTATAAAACTATATAAAACTATATAAAGCAATGCAAAACTATATAAAACAATATAGGTCTATGTAAAACTAAAGAAACTATATGAAACTATACAAAACTATATAAAACGACTAAAACTACTAAAACCATATAAAACTATATAAAACTATATAAAACTATATAAAACTGTATAGAACTATATTAAACTATATAAAACTGCATAAAACTATAGCAAACTATATAAAACTGTATAG
>NW_027475953.1:0-25587 GCF_051020985.1 Nomia melanderi | reverse complement strand
TATAAAACTATATAAATCTATATAAAACTGTATAAAACTATATAAAACTATATAAAACTATATGAAGCTAATAATACTATATAAAACTAATTAAACTATATAAATCTATATAAAACTATATAAAACTAATAGAACTATATAAAACTATATAAAACTATATAAAACTATGTAAAACTATATAAAACTATATAAAACTATATAAAACTAATAAAAGTAGATAAAACTATATAAAACTATATAAAAATATATAAAAGTATACAAAACTATATAAAACGATATAAAGCTATATGAAACTATATAAAACTATATAAAACTTTTTAATAGTATATAATACTATATAATACTATATAAAACTACATAAAACTGTATAATGCTATATTAAACTATATAAAACTATACAAAACTATATAAATCTATATAATACTACATAAAAGTAATAAAACTATATAAAACTACAAAAAGCTATATAAAACTAATTAAACTATACAAAACAATATAAAACTATATATTACTATATAAAACTATACAAAACTATATAAAGCTATATAAAACTATATAATACTATATAATACTTGTATAAAACTATATAAAACTATATAAAACTATATAAAACTAATAAAACTATATAAAACTATATAAAACTATATAAATCTATATAAAACAATATGAAACTATGTAAAACTATATAAAACTATATAAAACTATATAAAAGTATATAAAAATATGTAAAACTACATAAAACTATATAAAACTGTATAAACCTATTTAAAACTATATAAAATTATATAAAACTATATAAAACTATATAAAACTATATATAAATATATAAAACTATATGAAAATATATAAAACTATATAAAATTATATAAAACGATATAAAACTATATAAAACAATATAAAACTATATAAAACTATATAAAACTATATAAAACTATATAAAACTATATAAAACTATATAAAACTATATAAAACAATATGAAACTATATAAAACTATATAAAACTACATAAAACTATATAAAACTATATAAAACTATATAAAACTATATAAAACTATATAAAACTATATAAACCTACAAAAACTATATAAAACGATATAAAACTATATGAAACTATATAAATCTATATAAAAATATATAGAACTGTATAAAACTATATAAAAATATATAAAACTATATAAAACTATATAAAAATACATAAAACTACATAAAACTGATGAAACTATATAAAACTATGAAAAACTATATAAAACTAATTAAACTATATAGAACTATATAAAACTATATAAAACTATATAAAACTAATAAAACTATATAGAACTATATAAAACTATATAAATCTATATAAAACTGTATAAAACTATATAAAACTATATAAAACTATATAAAACTAATTAAACTATATAAAACTATATCAAACTATATAAAACTATATAAAACTATATAAAAGTATATAAAACTATATAAAACTATATAAATCTATATAAAACTATATAAAACTAATAAAACTATATAAAACTACATAAAACTATATAAATCTATATAAAACTATATAAAACGATATAAAACGATATAAAACTATATAGAACTATATAAAACTATATAAATCTATATAAAACTATATAAAACTATATATAACTATATAAAACTATATAAAACTAAACTATATAAAACTAATAATACTATATTAATCTATATAAAACTATATAAAACTAATAAAACTATATAAAACGAATGCAAAACTGTATAAAACTATATAAAACTATATAAAACTATATAAAACTATATAAAACTATATAAAACTAATTAAACTATATATAACTATATAAACTATATAAAACTATATAAAGCTACATATAAAACTATATAAAACTGTATAAACCTATTTAAAAACTATATAAAACTATATAAAACTATATAAAACTATATAAACTATATATAACTATATAAAACTATATGAAAATATATAAAACTATATAAAGCTATATAAAACGATATAAAAACTATATAAAACAATATAAAAACTATATAAAGCTATATATAAACTATATAAAACAATATAACACTAAATAATACTATATAAAACCAATTAAATTATATAAATCTATATAAAACTATATAAAACTAATATAACTATATAAAACTATATAAAACTATATAAAACAATATAAAACGATATAAAACTATATAAAACTATATAAAACTATATAAAGCTATATAAAACTATATAAAACTATATTAACACTAATAATACTATATAAAACCAATTAAATTATATAAATCTATATAAAACTATATAAAACTAATATAACTATATAAAACTATATAAAACTATATAAAACTATATAAAACTATATAAAACGATATAAAACTATATAAAACTATATAAAACTATATAAAAATATATAAAAATATATAAAACTACATAAAACTAATGAAACTATATAAAAACTATGAAAAACTATATACAAAACTAAATTAAACATATATAGAACTATATAAAACTATATAAAACTATATAAAAGTATATAAAAATATGTAAAACTACATAAAACTATATAAAACTGTATAAACCTATTTAAAACTATATAAAATTATATAAAACTATATAAAACTATATAAAACTATATATAAATATATAAAACTATATGAAAATATATAAAACTATATAAAATTATATAAAACGATATAAAACTATATAAAACTATATAAAACTATATAAAACTATATAAAACTAATAATCCTATATAAAACTATTAAAACTATATAAATCTATATAAAACTATATAAAACTAATAAAACTATATAAAACTATGTAAAACTATATAAAACTATAAAAAACTATATAAAACTACATAAAACTATATAATACTATAAAAACTATATTAAACAAATATGTCTATTTAAAACTATATAAAACTATATAAAACTATATAAAAATATATAAAACTATATAAAACTATATAAAACTACATAAAACTATAAAACTTTATAAGACTATAAAAAACTATTTAAAACTAATTAAACTATATAAAACTATATAAAACTAATAAAACTATATAGGACTATATAAAACTATATAAAACTTCATAAAACTATATAATACTATAAAAACTATACTAAGCTAATAAATCTATTGAAAACTATATTAAAACTATACAAAACTATATAAAAAGTCAATAAAACTATATAAAACTATATAAAACTATATAAAACTATATAAAACTATATAAAACTATATAAAACTATATGAAAATATATAAAACTATATAAAACTAATATAAAAATAATAAAACTAATAAAGCTATATAAAACTATGTAAAAACTACATAAAACCAATAAAACTATATAAAACTATATAAAACTATATAAATCTATATAAAACTATATAAAACTCTTAAAACTACATAAAACTATATAATAATATATAATACTATATATAACTATAAAACTATAAAAACTATATAAAACTAATAAAACTATATAAAACTATATAAAACTAATAAAACTATATAAAACTATATAAAACTATAAAAAACTAATAAAACTATATAAAACTATATAAAACTATATAAAACTATATAAAACAATATGAAACTATGTAAAACTATATAAATACTATATAAAACTATATAAAAGTATATAAAAATATGTAAAACTACATAAAACTCTATAAAACTATATAAAACGGTATAAAACTATATAAAACTATATAAAACTACATAAAACTATAAAAAACTATATCAAACTATATAAAACTATATAAAACTAATAAAACTAATAAAACTAATAAACTATATAAAAACTATATAAAACTATATAAAACTATATAAAACTATATAAAACTATATAAATCTATATAAATCTGTATAAAACTGTATAAAACTAATAAAACTATGTAAAACGATATAAAATTATATAAAACTAATAAAACCATATAAAGCTACATAAAACTATATAATACTATATAAAAACGATATAAAACTATACAAAACTATATAAAATTAATAAAACTATGTAGAACTATATAAAACTATATAAAACTAATAAAACTATATAAAACTATATAAACATATAAAACCTAATAAAATTATATAAAATGATATAAAACTATATGAAACTATATAATCTAAATAAAACTGTATAAAACTATATAAAACTATATAATAACTATATAAAACTATATAAAACTAATAAAACTATACAAACGATATAAAACTATATACAACTATATAAAACTCTATAAAACTATATAAAACTATAAAATCTATATAAAACTATATAAAACTATATAAAAATATATAAAACGGTATAAAAACTATATAAAACTATATAAAACTACATAAAACTATAAAAAACTATATCAAACTATATAAAACTATATAAAACTATATAAAACTAATAAAACTAATAAAACTATATAAAACTATATAAAACTATATAAAATAACCTTATATAAAACTATATAAAACTATATAAATCTATATAAATCTGTATAAAACTAATAAAACTATGTAAAACGATATAAAATTATATAAAACTAATAAAACCATATAAAGCTACATAAAACTATATAATACTATATAAAACGATATAAAACTATATAAAACTATATAAATTAATAAAACTATGTAGAACTATATAAAACTATATAAATCTATATAAAACCATATAAAACTCTAAAACTACATAAAACTATATAATAATATATTATACTATATATAACTATAAAACTATAAAAAACTATATAAAACTAATAAAAACTATATAAATCTGTATAAATCTATATAAAACTAATAAATATATGTAAAACGAAATTAAACTAATAAAAATATATAAAACTATATAAAACTACATAAAACTATATAAAACTATATAAAAAATATAAAAAGTATACAAAACTATATAAAACGATATAAAACTATATGAAACTATATGAAACTATATAAAACTATTTAATACTATATAATACTATATAATACTATGTAAAACTACATAAAACTATATAATACTATAAAAACTATATTAAACAAATATGTCTATTTAAAACTATATAAAACTATATAAAACTATATAAAAATATATAAAACTATATAAAACTATATAAAACTACATAAAACTAATAAAACTTTATAAGACTATAAAAAACTATTTAAAACTAATTAAACTATATAAAAACTATATAAAACTATAAAACTATATTAGAACTATATAAAACTATATAAAACTTCATAAAACTATATAATACTATAAAAACTATACTAAGCTAATAAATCTATTGAAAACTATATAAAACTATACAAAACTATATAAAAGTCAATAAAACTATATAAAACTATATAAAACTATATAAAACTATATAAAAACTATATAAAACTATATGAAAATAATAAAACTATATAAAAACTATATAAAAATAATAAAACTAATAAAGCTATATAAAACTATGTAAAACTACATAAAACCAATAAAACTATATAAAACTATATAAAACTATATAAATCTATATAAAAACTATATAAAACTTCTTAAAACTACATAAAACTATATAATAATATATAATACTATATATAACTATAAAACTATAAAAAACTATATAAAACTAATAAAACTATATAAAACTATATAAAACTAATATAAATCAGTATAAATCTATATAAAACTAATAAATATATGTAAAACGATATTAAACTAATAAAAATATATAAAACTATATAAAACTATATAAAAATATATAAAGGTATACAAAACTATATAAACGATATAAAGCTATATGAAACTATATAAAACTATATAAAACTTTTTAATAGTATATAATACTATATATTACTATATAAAAATAAATAAAACTGTATAATGCTATATTAAACTATATAAAACTATACAAAACTATATGAATCTATATAATACTACATGAAAGTAATAAAACTATATAAAACTACAAAAAGCTATATAAAACTAATTAAACTATACAAAACAATATAAAACTATATATTACTATATAAAACTATACAAAACTATATAAAGCTATATAAAACTATATAATACTATATAATACTTGTTATAAAACTATATAAAAACTATATAAAACTATATAAAACTAATAAAACTATATAAAACTATATAAAACTATATAAAACTATATAAATCTATATAAAACAATATGAAACTATGTAAAACTATATAAAACTATATAAAACTATATAAAAGTATATAAAAATATGTAAACTACATAAAACTATATAAAACTGTATAAACCTATTAAAACTATATAAAATTATATAAAACTATATAAAACTATATAAAAACTATATAAAACTAATAAAACTATATAAAACTATGTAAAACTATATAAAAACTATAAAAAACTATATAAAACTATATAAAACTATATAATACTATATAAAACTATTAACATAAACTATATAAGGACTATATAAATTACTAATAAAAACTATATAAAACTAATAAAACTATGTAATACTCTATAAAACTAATAAAAGTATATAAAACTATATAAAACTATATAAAAATAATATAAATGTATACAAAACTATATAAAACGATATAAAGGTATATGAAACTATATAAAACTAATAAAACTATACAAAACGATATAAAACTACTTATACAACTATATAAAACTCTATAAAACTATATAAAACTATATAAATCTATATAAAACTATATAAAACTATATAAAACTATATAAAACTGTATAAAACTATATAAAACTATATAAAACTACATAAAACTATAAAAAACTATATCAAACTATATAAAAACTATATAAAACTATATAAAACTAATAAAACTAATAAAACTATATAAAAACTATAAACTATATAAAACTATATAAAACTATATAAAACTATATAAATCTATATAAATCTGTATAAAACTAATAAAACTAATGTAAAACGATATAAAATTATATAAAACTAATAAAACCATATAAAGCTACATAAACTATATAAAACTATATAAAACGATATAAAACTATATAAAACTATATAAAATTAATAAAACTATGTAGAACTATATAAAACTATATAAATCTATATAAAACCATATAAAACTCTTAAAAACTACATAAAACTATATAATAATATATAATACTATATATAACTATAAAACTATAAAAAACTATATAAAACTAATAAAACTATATAAATCTGTATCAATCTATATAAAACTAATAAATATATGTAAAAACGAAATTAAACTAATAAAAATATATAAAACTATATAAAACTACATAAAACTATATAAAACTATATAAAAATATATAAAAGTATACAAAACTATATAAAACGATATAAAACTATATGAAACTATATGAAACTATATAAAACTATTTAATACTATATAATACTATATAATACTATGTAAAACTACATAAAACTATATAATACTATAAAAACTATATTAAACAAATATGTCTATTTAAAACTATATAAAAACTATATAAAACTATATTAAAATAATATAAAACTATATAAAAACTATATAAACTACATAAAACTAATAAAACTTTATAAGACTATAAAAACTATTAAAACTAATTAAACTATATAAAACTATATAAAACTAATAAAACTATATAGAACTATATAAAACTATATAAAACTTCATAAAACTATATAATACTATAAAAACTATACTAAGCTAATAAATCTATTGAAAACTATATAAAACTATACAAAACTATATAAAAGGTCAATAAAACTATATAAAACTATATAAAACTATATAAAACTATATAAAACTATATAAAACTATATGAAAATATATAAAACTATATAAAACTATATAAAAATAATAAAACTAATAAAGCTATATAAAACTATGTAAAACTACATAAAACCAATAAAACTATATAAAACTATACAAAACTATATAAATCTATATAAAACTATATAAAACTCTTAAAACTACATAAAACTATATAATAATATAATAATACTATATATAACTATAAAACTATAAAAACTATATAAAACTAATAAAACTATATAAAACTATATAAAACTATATAAATCAGTATAAATCTATATAAAACTAATAAATATATGTAAAACGATATTAAACTAATAAAAATATATAAAACTATATAAAACTATATAAAAATATATAAAGGTATACAAAACTATATAAAACGATATAAAGATATATGAAACTATATAAAACTATATAAACTTTTTAATAGTATATAATACTATATAATACTATATAAAAATAAATAAAACTGTATAATGCTATATTAAACTATATAAAACTATACAAAACTATATGAATCTATATAATACTACATGAAAGTAATAAAACTATATAAAACTACAAAAAGCTATATAAAAACTAATTAAACTATACAAAACAATATAAAACTATATATTACTATATAAAACTATACAAAACTATATAAAGCTATATAAAACTATATAATACTATATAATACTTGTATAAAACTATATAAAACTATATAAAACTATATAAAACTAATAAAACTATATAAAACTATATAAAACTATATAAAACTATATAAATCTATATAAAACAATATGAAACTATGTAAAACTATATAAAACTATATAAAACTATATAAAAGTATATAAAAATATGTAAAACTACATAAAACTATATAAAACTGTATAAACCTATTTAAAACTATATAAAATTATATAAAACTATATAAAACTATATAAAACTATATATAAATATATAAAACTATATGAAAATATATAAAACTATATAAAATTATATAAAACGATATAAAACTATATAAAACTATATAAAACTATATAAAAACTATATAAAACTAATAATACTATATAAAACTAATTAAACTATATAAATCTATATAAAACTATATAAAACTAATAAAACTATATAAAACTGTGTAAAACTATATAAAACTATATAAAACTATATAAAAGTATATAAAAATATGTAAAACTACATATAAACTATATAAAACTGTATAACCTATTTAAAAACTATATAAAATTATATAAAACTATATAAAACTATATAAAACTATATAAAACTAATAAAACTATATAAAACTATGTAAAACTATATAAAACTATAAAAAACTATATAAAACTATATAAAACTATATAATACTATATAAAACTAATTAAACTATATAAGACTATATAAAACTAATAAAACTATATAAAACTAATAAAACTATGTAATACTCTATAAAACTAATAAAAGTATATAAAACTATATAAAACTATATAAAAATATATAAATGTATACAAAACTATATAAAACGATATAAAGGTATATGAAACTATATAAAACTATATAAAACTTTTTAATAGTATATAATACTATATAATACTATATAAAACTACATAAAACTGTATAATGCTATATTAAACTATATAAAACTATACAAAACTATATAAATCTATATAATACTACATAAAAGTAATAAAACTATATAAAACTACAAAAAGCTATATAAAACTAATTAAACTATACAAAACAATATAAAACTATATATTACTATATAAAACTATACAAAACTATATAAAGCTATATAAAACTATATAATACTATATAATACTTGTATAAAACTATATAAAACTATATAAAACAATAGAACTAATAAAACTATATAAAACTATATAAAACTATATAAAACTATATAAAACAATATGAAACTATGTAAAACTATATAAAACTATATAAAACTATATAAAACTATATAAAACTACATAAAACTATAAAAAACTATATCAAACTATATAAAACTATATAAGACTAATAAAACTAATAAAACTAATAAAACTATATAAACCTATATAAAACTATATAAAACTATATAAAACTATATAAAACTATATAAAACTATATAAAACTATATAAATCTATATAAATCTGTATAAAACTGTATAAAACTAATAAAACTATGTAAAACGATATAAAATTATATAAAACTAATAAAACCATATAAAGCTACATAAAACTATATAATACTATATAAAACGATATAAAACTATATAAAATTATATAAAATTAATAAAACTATGTAGAACTATATAAAACTATATAAATCTATATAAAACCATATAAAACTCTTAAAACTACATAAAACTATATAATAATATATAATACTATATATAACTATAAAACTATAAAAAACTATATAAAACTAATAAAACTATATAAATCTGTATAAATCTATATAAAACTAATAAATATATGTAAAACGAAATTAAACTAATAAAAATATATAAAACTATATAAAACTACATAAAACTATATAAAACTATATAAATCTGTATAAATCTATATAAAACTAATAAATATATGTAAAACGATATTAAACTAATAAAAATATATAAAACTATGTAAAACTATATAAAAATATATAAAGGTATACAAAACTATATAAAACGATATAAAGCTATATGAAACTATATAAAACTATATAAAACTTTTTAATAGTATATAATACTATATAATACTATATAAAACTATATAAAACTATGTAAATCTATATAAAACAATATAAAACTAATAATACTATATAAAACTAATTAAACTATATAAATCTATATAAAACTATATAAAACTAATAAAACTATATAAAACTATGTAAAACTATATAAAACTATAAAAAACTATATAAAACTATATAAAACTATATAAAACTAATAATACTATATAAAACTAATTAAACTATATAAATCTATATAAAACTATATAAAACTAATAAAACTATATAAAACTATGTAAAACTATATAAAACTATAAAAAACTATATAAAACTATATAAAACTATATAAAACTAATAATACTATATAAAACTAATTAAACTATATAAATCTATATAAAACTATATAAAACTAATAAAACTAATAAAACTATATAAAACTATATAAAACTATATAAAACTATATAAAACTATATAAAACTAATTAAACTATATAAAACTATATAAAACTAATAAAACTATATAAAACTAATAAAACTATATAATACTATATAAAACTAATAAAACTATATAAAACTATATAAAACCATATAAACCTAATATAACTATATAAAACGATATAAAACTATATAAAACTATATAAAACTAATAAATCTATATAGAACTATATAAAACTATATAAATCTATATAAAACTGTATAAAACTATATAAAACTATATAAAACTAATTAAACTATATAAAACTATATAAAACTAATAAAACTATATTAAACAAATATGTCTATTTAAAACTATATAAAACTATATAAAACTATATAAATCTATATAAAACTATATAAAACTATATAAAACTATATAAAACTATATAAAACTATATAAATCTATATAAATCTGTATAAAACTGTATAAAACTAATAAAACTATGTATAACGATATAAAATTATATAAAACTAATAAAACCATATAAAGCTACATAAAACTATATAATACTATATAAAACGATATAAAACTATATAAAACTATATAAAAATATATAAAACTGTATAAAACTATATAAAACTATATAAAACTAATAAAACTATATAAAACTATATAAAACTAATTAAACTATATAGAACTATATAAAACTATATAAAACTATATAAAACTAATAAATCTATACAGAACTATATAAAACTATATAAATCTTTAAAAAACTATATAAAACTATATAAAACTATATAAAACTATATAAAACTATATAAAACTATATAAACCTATATAAAACTAATAAAACTATATAAAACTATATAAAACTATATAAAACTATATAAAACTATATGAAAATATATAAAACTATATAAAACTATATAAAACTAATAAAACTAATAAAACTATATAAAACTATGTAAAACTATATAAAACTAATAAAAATATTTAAAACTATATAAAACTACATAAAACTATAAAAAACTATATACAACTATATAAAACTATGTAAAACTATATAAAACTACTAAAAATATATAAAACTATATAAAACTTTTTAATTGTATATAATACTATATAATACTATATAAAACTAAATAAAACTGTATAATGCTATATTAAACTATATAAAACTATACAAAACAATATAAAACTATATATTACTATATAAAACTATACAAAACTATATAAAGCTATATAAAACTATATAATACTATATAATACTTGTATAAAACTATATAAAACTATATAAAACTATATAAAACTAATAAAACTATATAAAACTATATGAAAATATATAAAACTATATAAAACTATATAAAAATAATAAAACTAATAAAACTATATAAAACTATGTAAAACTACATAAAACCAATAAAACTATATAAAACTATATAAAACTATATAAAACTATATAAATCTATATAAAACTATATAAAACTCTTAAAACTACATAAAACTATATAATAATATATAATACTATATATAACTATAAAACTATAAAAAACTATATAAAACTAATAAAACTATATAAAACTATATAAAACTATATAAATCTGTATAAATCTATATAAAACTAATAAATATATGTAAAACGATATTAAACTAATAAAAATATATAAAACTATATAAAACTATATAAAAATATATAAAGGTATACAAAACTATATAAAACGATATAAAGCTATATGAAACTATATAAAACTATATAAAACTTTTTAATAGTATATAATACTATATAATACTATATAAAACTACATAAAACTGTATAATGCTATATTACACTATATAAAACTATACAAAACTATATAAATTTATATAATACTACATAAAAGTAATAAAACTATATAAAACTACAAAAAGCTATATAAAACTAATTAAACTATACAAAACAATATAAAACTATATATTACTATATAAAACTATACAAAACTATATAAAGCTATATAAAACTATATAATACTATATAATACTTGTATAAAACTATATAAAACTATATAAAACTATATAAAACTAATAAAACTATATAAAACTATATAAAACTATATAAATCTATATAAAACAATATGAAACTATGTAAAACTATATAAAACTATATAAAACTATATAAAAGTATATAAAAATATGTAAAACTACATAAAACTATATAAAACTGTATAAACCTATTTAAAACTATATAAAATTATATAAAACTATATAAAACTATATAAAACTATATATAACTATATAAAACTATATGAAAATATATAAAACTATATAAAATTATATAAAACGATATAAAACTATATAAAACTATATAAAACTATATAAAACTATATAAAACTAATAATACTATATAAAACTAATTAAACTATATAAATCTATATAAAACTATATAAAACTAATAAAACTATATAAAACTATATAAAACTATATAAAACTATATAAAACAATATGAAACTATGTAAAACTATATAAAACTATATAAAACTATATAAAAGTATATAAAAATATGTAAAACTACATAAAACTATATAAAACTGTATAAACCTATTTAAAACCTTATAAAATTATATAAAACTATATAAAACTATATAAAACTATATAAATCTATATAAATCTGTATAAAACTGTATAAAACTAATAAAACTATGTAAAACGATATAAAATTATATAAAACTAATAAAACCATATAAAGCTACATAAAACTATATAATACTATATAAAACGATATAAAACTATATAAAACCATATAAAACTATATAAAACTATATAAAACTATATAAACCTAATAAAACTATATAAAACGGTATAAAACTATATAAATCTATATAAAACTTATTAAACTATATGAAACTATATAAAAGTATTAGTACTATATAAAGCTAATTAAACTATACAAATCTATTTAAAACTATATAAAACTAATAAATCTATATAGAACTATATAAAACTATATAAAACTATATGAAAATATATAAAACTATATAAAACTATATAAAACTAATAAAACTAATAAAACTATATAAAACTATGTAAACTATATAAAACTAATAAAAATATATAAAACTATATAAAACTACATAAAACTATAAAAAACTATATACAACTATATAAAACTATGTAAAACTATATAAAACTACTAAAAATATATAAAACTATATAAAACTACATAAAACTATAAAAAACTATATACAACTATATAAAACTATGTAAAACTATATAAAGTTATATAAAACTATATAAAACTATATAAAACTATATGAAAATATATAAAACTATATAAAACTATATAAAACTATATAAAACTATATAAAACTATATAAAATTATATAAAACTACATAAAACTATATAAAACTAATGAAACTATATAAAACAACATAAAACTATATAATACTATATAATACTATATGAAACTATAAAGCTATATAATGCTGTATAAACCTATATAAAACTATATTAAAATCTTAAAACTATATAAAACTATATAAAACTATAAAAAACTTTATAAAACTAATTAAACTGTATAAAACTATATAAAACTACATAAAACTAATGAAACTATATAAAAATATATAAAACTATATAAAACTATTTAAAACTATATAAATCTATATAAAACTATATAAAATTAATTAAACCATATAGACCTATATAAAGCTATATAAATCTATATAATACTACATAAAAGTAATAAAACTATATAAAACTATAAAAAGCTATATAAAACTAATTAAACTATACAAAACAATATAAAACTATATATTACTATATAAAAACTATACAAAACTATATAAAGCTATCTAAAACTATAAAATACTATATAATACTATATAAAACTATCTAGAACTATATAAAACTTTATAAAACTATATATACCTATATATAACTATATAAAACTATATAAAACTACATAAAACTAACATAACTATATAAAATTATATAAAACTATATAAAAATATATAAAACTATATAAAACTATATAAAACTAATAAATCCATATAGAACTATATAAAACTATATAAAACTCTATAAAACTATATATGAACTATATATAACTATATAAAACTATATAAAACTACATAAAACTAATATAACTATATAAAACTAGATAAAACTATATAAAACTATATAAAACTATATAAAACTATATAAAACTGTATAAAAATATATAATACTATATAAAACTATATAAAACTATATAAAACTATAAAAACTATATAAATCAAATTAAACAATATAAAACTATATAAAACTATATAAAACTATGTAAAACTAATAAAACTATACAGAACTATATAAAACTATATAAAACTATATAAAACTATATAATACCGTATAATACTATATAAAACTATATCAAACTATACAAAACTATATGAAACTATATAAAATTACATAGTACTATATAATACTATATAAAACTATATAAAACTATATAAAACTATATAAAACTGTATAAAACTATATAAAACTATATAACCCTATATAAAACTATATAAAACTATATAAAACTATATAAAACTATATAAAACTATATAAAACTATATAAAACTACATAAAACTATATAAAATTATATAAAACTATATAAAACTAATAAAATCCTATAAAGCAACATAAAACTATATAATACTATATAATACTATATAAAACTATATAAAACTATATAAAACTGTATAAAACTATATAAAACTATATAACCCTATATAAAACTATATAAAACTATATAAAACTATATAAAACTATATAAAACTGTATAAAAATAAATAATACTATATAAAGCTATATAAAACTATAAAAAACTATATAAAACAAATTAAACAATATAAAACTATATAAAACTATATAAAACTATATAAAACTATATAAAACTATATGAAATATATAAAACTATATAAAACGATATAAACTATATAAAACTATATAAAACTATATAAAACTATATAAAACTATATAAAACTATAAAAACTATATAAAACTATTTAAACTACATAAAACTATAAAAAATTATATACAACTATATAAAACTATGTAAACCTATATAAAGTTATATAAAACTATATAAAACTATATAAAACTATATGAAAATATATAAAACTATATAAAACTATACAAAACTATATAAAACTATATAAAACTGTAAAAAACTTTATAAAACTAATTAAACTATATAAAACTATATAAAACTACAAAAACTAATGAAACTATATAAAACTAATTAAACCATATAAAACTGTATAAAACTATATAAAACTATATAAAACTTGTAATACTATTTAAAACTTCATAAGACTAATAAAACTATATAAAAACTATAAAACTATATAAAACTAGATGAACTACATAAAACTATAAAAAACTATATAGAACTATATAAAACCATATTAAACTATATAAAACTATATAAAACTATATAAAACTATTTAAAACTATATAAAACTATATAAAACTGTATAAAACTATAAAAAACTATAAAAAACTATATAAAACTAATTAAACTGTATAAAACTATATAAAACTATATAAAACTAATAAAACTATATAGAACTATATAGAACTATATAAATCTATATAAAACTATATAAAACTATATAAAACTATATAAAACTAATTAAACTATATAAAACTATATAAAAATATATAAAACTATATAAAACTATATAAAACTATATAAATCTATATAAAACTATATAAAACTATATAAAACTATATAAAACTATTTAAAACTATATAAAACTATATAAAACTACATAAAACTGTATAACTCTATATAAAAATATAAAAAACTATATAAAACTATATAAAACTTATAAAACTATATAAACTAATAAAACTATATGAAAATATGTAAAAGTATAATAAACTATATATTACTATTTATTACTATATAAAACTATATAAAACTATATAAAACTACATAAAACTATATAAAACTATATAAAACTATATAAAACTGTATAAAAATATATAATACTATATAAAACTATATAAAACTGTAAAAAACTATATAAAACAAATTAAACAATATAAAACTATATAAAACTATATAAAACTATATAAAACTAATAAAACTAGACAGAACTATATAAAACTATATAAAACTATATAAAACTATATAATACCGTATAATACTATATAAAACTATATCAAACTATACAAAACTATATAAAACTATATAAAATTATATAATACTATATAATACTATATAAAACTATATAAAACTATATAAAACTATATAAAACTGTATAAAACTATATAAAACTATATAACCCTATATAAAACTATATAAAACTACATAAAACTATATAAAATTATATAAAAATTTATATAAAACTAATAAAATCATATAAAGCAACATTAAACTATATAATACTATATAATATTATATAAAGATATATAAAAATATATGAAACTATATAAAACTATATGAAAATATATAAAACTATATAAAACTATATAAAACTTTATAAAACTATATATAACTATATATAACTATATAAAACTATATAAACTACATAAAACTAATATAACTATATAAAACTAGATAAAACTATATAAAACTATATAAAACTATATAAAACTATATAAAACTGTATAAAAATATATAATACTATATAAAACTATATAAAACTATATAAAACTATAAAAAACTATATAAATCAAATTAAACAATATAAAACTATATAAAACTATATAAAACTATGTAAAACTAATAAAACTATACAGAACTATATAAAACTATATAAAACTATGTAAAACTAATAAAACTATACAGAACTATATAAAACTATATAAAACTATATAAAACTATATAATACCGTATAATACTATATAAAACTATATCAAACTATACAAAACTATATGAAACTATATAAAATTACATAGTACTATATAATACTATATAAAACTATATAAAACTATATAAAACTATATAAAACTGTATAAAACTATATAAAACTATATAACCCTATATAAAACTATATAAAACTATATAAAACTATATAAAACTATATAAAACTATATAAAACTACATAAAACTATATAAAATTATATAAAACTATATAAAACTAATAAAATCCTATAAAGCAACATAAAACTATATAATACTATATAATACTATATAAAACTATATAAAACTATATAAAAACTGTATAAAACTATATAAAACTATATAACCCTATATAAAACTATATAAAACTATATAAAACTATATAAAACTATATAAAACTGTATAAAAATATATAATACTATATAAAACTATATAAAACTATAAAAACTATATAAAACAAATTAAACAATATAAAACTATATAAAACTATATAAAACTATATAAAACTATATAAAACTATATGAAAATATATAAAACTATATAAAACTATATAAAACTAATAAAACTAATAAAACTATATAAAACTATGTAAAACTATATAAAACTAATAAAATATATAAAACTATATAAAACTACATAAAACTATAAAAAACTATATACAACTATATAAAACTATGTAAAACTATATAAAGTTATATAAAACTATATAAAACTATATAAAACTATATGAAAATATATAAAACTATATAAAACTATATAAAACTATATAAAACTATATAAAACTATATAAAATTATATAAAACTACATAAAACTATATAAAACTAATGAAACTATATAAAACAACATAAAACTATATAATACTATATAATACTATATGAAACTATAAAGCTATATAATGCTGTATAAACCTATATAAAACTATATTAAAATCTTAAAACTATATAAAACTATATAAAACTATAAAAAAACTATATAAAACTAATTAAACTGTATAAAACTATATAAAAATACATAAAACTAATGAAACTATATAAAAATATATAAAACTATATAAAACTATTAAAACTATATAAATCTATATAAAACTATATAAAATTAATTAAACCATATAGACCTATATAAAGCTATATAAATCTATATAATACTACATAAAAGTAATAAAACTATATAAACTATAAAAAGCTATATAAAACTAATTAAACTATACAAAACAATATAAAACTATATATTACTATATAAAACTATACAAACTATATAAAGCTATCTAAAACTATAAAATACTATATAATACTATATAAAACTATCTAGAACTATATAAAACTTTATAAAACTATATATACCTATATATAACTATATAAAACTATATAAACTACATAAAACTAACATAACTATATAAAATTATATAAACTATATAAAAATATATAAAACTATATAAAACTATATAAAACTAATAAATCCATATAGAACTATATAAAACTATATAAAACTCTATAAAACTATATATAACTATATATAACTATATAAAACTTATATAAAACTACATAAAACTAATATAACTATATAAAACTAGATAAAACTATATAAAACTATATAAAACTATATAAAACTATATAAAACTGTATAAAAATATATAATACTATATAAAACTATATAAAACTATATAAAACTATAAAAAACTATATAAATCAAATTAAACAATATAAAACTATATAAAACTATATAAAACTATGTAAAACTAATAAAACTATACAGAACTATATAAAACTATATAAAACTATATAAAACTATATAATACAGTATAATACTATATAAAACTATATCAAACTATACAAAACTATATGAAACTATATAAAATTACATAGTACTATATAATACTATATAAAACTATATAAAACTATATAAAACTATATAAAACTGTATAAAACTATATAAAACTATATAACCCTATATAAAACTATATAAAACTATATAAAACTATATAAAACTATATAAAACTATATAAAACTACATAAAACTATATAAAATTATATAAAACTATATAAAACTAATAAAATCCTATAAAGCAACATAAAACTATATAATACTATATAATACTATATAAAACTATATAAAACTATATAAAACTGTATAAAACTATATAAAACTATATAACCCTATATAAAACTATATAAAACTATATAAAACTATATAAAACTATATAAAACTGTATAAAAATATATAATACTATATAAAGCTATATAAAACTATAAAAAACTATATAAAACAAATTAAACAATATAAAACTATATAAAACTATATAAAACTATATAAAACTATATAAAACTATATGAAAATATATAAAACTATATAAAACGATATAAAACTATATAAAACTATATAAAACTATATAAAACTATATAAAACTATATAAAACTATAAAAACTATATAAAACTATTTAAACTACATAAAACTATAAAAAATTATATACAACTATATAAAACTATGTAACCTATATAAAGTTATATAAAACTATATAAAACTATATAAAACTATATGAAAATATATAAAACTATATAAAACTATACAAAACTATATAAAACTATATAAAACTGTAAAAAACTTTATAAAACTAATTAAACTATATAAAACTATATAAAACTACAAAAACTAATGAAACTATATAAAACTAATTAAACCATATAAAACTGTATAAAACTATATAAAACTATATAAAACTTGTAATACTATTTAAAACTTCATAAGACTAATAAAACTATATAAAACTATAAAAAACTATATAAAACTAGATGAACTACATAAAACTATAAAAAACTATATACAACTATATAAAACCATATTAAACTATATAAAACTATATAAAACTATATAAAACTATTTAAACTATATAAAACTATATAAAACTGTATAAAACTATAAAAAACTATAAAAAACTATATAAAACTAATTAAACTGTATAAAACTATATAAAACTATATAAAACTAATAAAACTATATAGAACTATATAGAACTATATAAATCTATATAAAACTATATAAAACTATATAAAACTATATAAAACTAATTAAACTATATAAAACTATATAAAAATATATAAAACTATATAAAACTATATAAAACTATATAAATCTATATAAAACTATATAAAACTATATAAAACTATATAAAACTATTTAAAACTATATAAAACTATATAAAACTACATAAAACTGTATAACTCTATATAAAATATAAAAAACTATATAAAACTATATAAAACTAATAAAACTATATAAAACTAATAAAACTATATGAAAATATGTAAAAGTATAATAAACTATATATTACTATTTATTACTATATAAAACTATATAAAACTATATAAAACTACATAAAACTATATACAACTATATAAAACTATATGAAATTATATAAAACTATATAAAACTATATAAAACGATATAAAACTATATGAAACTATATAAAACGATATAAAACTACATAAAATTATATAAAACTATATAAAACTACATAAAACTAAATAAAAGTATATAAAACTATATAAAACTATATAAACCTAATAAAACTGTATAAAACTATATAAAACAATATAAAACTATAAAAATTATATAAAACTAATTAAACTGTATAAAACTATATAAAACTATATAAAACTAATAAAACTATATAGAACTATATAAAACTATATAAATCTATATAAAACTATATAAAACTATATAAAACTATATAAAACTAATTAAACTATATAAAACTATATAAAACTATATAAAACTATATAAAACTGTATAAAACTATATAAAACTATATAACCCTATATAAAACTATATAAAACTATATAAAACTATATAAAACTATATAAAACTACATAAAACTATATAAAATTATATAAAACTATATAAAACTAATAAAATCCTATAAAGCAACATAAAACTATATAATACTATATAATACTATATAAAACTATATAAAACTATATAAAACTGTATAAAACTATATAAAACTATATAACCCTATATAAAACTATATAAAACTATATAAAACTATATAAAACTATATAAACTGTATAAAAATATATAATACTATATAAAGCTATATAAAACTATAAAAAACTATATAAAACAAATTAAACAATATAAAACTATATAAAACTATATAAAACTATATAAAACTATATAAAACTATATGAAAATATATAAAACTATATAAAACGATATAAAACTATATAAAACTATATAAAACTATATAAAACTATATAAAACTATATAAAACTATAAAAACTATATAAAACTATTTAAACTACATAAAACTATAAAAAATTATATACAACTATATAAAACTATGTAAACCTATATAAAGTTATATAAAACTATATAAAACTATATAAAACTATATGAAAATATATAAAACTATATAAAACTATACAAAACTATATAAAACTATATAAAACTGTAAAAAACTTTATAAAACTAATTAAACTATATAAAACTATATAAAACTACAAAAACTAATGAAACTATATAAAACTAATTAAACCATATAAAACTGTATAAAACTATATAAAACTATATAAACTTGTAATACTATTTAAAACTTCATAAGACTAATAAAACTATATAAAACTATAAAAAACTATATAAAACTAGATGAACTACATAAAACTATAAAAACTATATACAACTATATAAAACCATATTAAACTATATAAAACTATATAAAACTATATAAAACTATTTAAAACTATATAAAACTATATAAACTGTATAAAACTATAAAAAACTATAAAAAACTATATAAAACTAATTAAACTGTGTAAAACTATATAAAACTATATAAAACTAATAAAACTATATAGAACTATATAGAACTATATAAATCTATATAAAACTATATAAAACTATATAAAACTATATAAAACTATATAAAACTATATAAAACTATATAAAACTATATAAAACTATGTAAAACTATATAAAACTATATAAAACTATATAAAACTATATAAAACTAATAAAACTATATAAAACTATTTAAAACTATAGAAATCTGTATAAAACTATATAAATCTGTATAAATCTATATAAAACTATATAAATCTGTATAAAACTATATAAAACTATATAAAACTACATAAAACTATATAAAACTATATAAAACTTATTAATACTATATAATACCATGTAATACTATATAAAACTACATAAAACTGTATAAAGCTATATAAAACTATATAAAACTATATAAAACTATATAAAACTATATAAAACTATATAAAACTATATAAAACTATATAAAACCATATAAAACTACATAAAACTATATAAAATTATATAAAACTATATAAAACTAATAAAACCATATAAAGCACATAAAACTATATAATACTATATAATACTATATAAAGATATATAAAACTATATGAAAATATATAAAACTATATAAAACTATATAAAACTATATGAAACTATATGAAAATATATAAAACTATATAAACGATATAAAACTATATAAAACTATATAAACTACATAAAACTATATAAAATTATATAAAACTATATAAACTAATAAAATCTTATAAAGCACATAAAACTATATAATACTATATAAAACTATATCAATCTATATAAAAATATAAAACTATATAATACTATATAATACTATATAAAACTATATAAAAATAATAACACTATGTAAAACTATATGAAATTATATAAAACTAATAAGACTATATAAAACTACATAAAACTATATAAAAACTGTATAAATCAATATAAAACTACATAAAACTATATAAAACTATATAAAACTACATAAAACTATATAAAACTATATATAACTATATAAAACTACATAAAACTATATAAAACTATATAAAACTATATAAAACTATATTAAAACTATATGGAACTATGTAACACTATATAAAACTATATAAAGCTATACAAAACTATATAAATTTATAGAAAACTATATAAAACTAATAAGACTATATAAAACTATACAAAACTATATTAAACTATATAAAACTAATAAGACTATATAAAACTATACAAAACTATATTAAACTATATAAAACTATATAAAACTGTATAAAACTAATAAAACTATATAAAACTACATAAAACTATATAAAACTATTGAAACTAATAAAACTGTATAAAACGATATAAAACTATTTAAAACTATATAAAGATATTGAAAATATAAAACTATATACAACTAATAAAACTATATAAAACTATGTAAAACTATATAAAACTAATAAAACTATATAAAACTACATAAAACTACATAAAACTATATAAACTTATATAAAAATATATAAAACTATTTAATACTATATAATACTATATAAAACTATATAAATCTATATAAAAATATAAAACTATATAATACTATATAATACTATATAAACTATATAAACTAATAAAACTATATAAAACTATGTAAAACTATATAAAACTATATAAAACCATATAAAACAAATTGAACTACATATAACTATACAAAACCATATAAAACTAATAAAACTATATAAAACGATATAAAACTATAAAAAACTATATAAAACTTATAAAACTATATAAAACTATATGAAAATATATAAAACTATATAAAACTATACAAAACTATATAAAACTATATAAAACTGTAAAAAACTTTATAAAACTAATTAAACTATATAAAACTATATAAAACTACAAAAACTAATGAAACTATATAAAACTAATTAAACCATATAAAACTGTATAAAACTATATAAAACTATATAAAACTTGTAATACTATTTAAAACTTCATAAGACTAATAAAACTATATAAAACTATAAAAAACTATATAAAACTAGATGAACTACATAAAACTATAAAAAACTATATACAACTATATAAAACCATATTAAACTATATAAAACTATATAAAACTATATAAAACTATTTAAAACTATATAAAACTATATAAAACTGTATAAAACTATAAAAAACTATAAAAAACTATATAAAACTAATTAAACTGTATAAAACTATATAAAACTATATAAAACTAATAAAACTATATAGAACTATATAGAACTATATAAATCTATATAAAACTATATAAAACTATATAAAACTATATAAAACTAATTAAACTATATAAAACTATATAAAAATATATAAAACTATATAAAACTATATAAAACTATATAAATCTATATAAAACTATATAAAACTATATAAAACTATATAAAACTATTTAAAACTATATAAAACTATATAAAACTACATAAAACTGTATAACTCTATATAAAAATATAAAAAACTATATAAAACTATATAAAACTAATAAAACTAATAACACTATATAAAACTAATAAAACTATATGAAAATATGTAAAAGTATAATAAACATATATTACTATTTATTACTATATAAAACTATATAAAACTATATAAAACTACATAAAACTATATACAACTATGTAAACTATATGAAATTATATAAAACTATATAAAACTATATAAACGATATAAAACTATATGAAACTATATAAAACGATATAAAACTACATAAAATTATATAAACTATATAAAACTACATAAAACTAAATAAAAGTATATAAACTATATAAAACTATATAAACCTAATAAAACTGTATAAAACTATATAAAACAATATAAAACTATAAAAAATTATATAAAACTAATTAAACTGTATAAAACTATATAAAACTATATAAAACTAATAAAACTATATAGAACTATATAAAACTATATAAATCTATATAAAACTATATAAAACTATATAAAACTATATAAAACTAATTAAAACTATATAAATCTATATAAAAATATATAAAACTATATAAAACCATATAAAACTAT